>NC_057410.1:42347738-42404789 GCF_019320065.1 Cervus canadensis
AGCACTGTTTATAATAGCCAGGACATGGAAGCACCTAGATGCCCATCAGCAGATGAATGGATAAGGAAGCTGTGGTACATATACACCATGGAATATTACTCAGCCATTAAAAAGAATTCATTTGAATCAGTTCTAATGAGATGGATGAAACTGGAGCCCATTATACAGAGTGAAGTAAGCCAGAAAGATAAAGAACATTACAGCATACTAACACATATATATGGAATTTAGAAAGATGGTAACGACAACCCTATATGCAAAACAGAAAAAGAGACACAGAAGTACAGAACAGACTTTTGAACTCTGTGGGAGAAGGTGAGGGTGGGATGTTTCAAAAGAACAGCATGTATACTATCTATGTGAAACAGATCACCAGCCCAGGTGGGATGCATGAGACAAGTGCTCGGGCCTGGTGCACTGGGAAGACCCAGAGGAATCGGGTGGAGAGGGAGGTGGGAGGGGGGATCGGGATGGGGAATAGTGTAAATCTATGGCTGATTCATATCAATGTATGACAAAACCCACTGAAATGTTGTGAAGTAATTAGCCTCCAACTAATAAAAAAATTAAAAAAAAAAAAAAAAAAAAAAAACATAATACACCACTAGGGGTAGAACAGATTGCTAGTGGGAAGCTGCTCTATAGCACAGGAAGCTCAGCTTGGTTTTCTGTGATGGCCTGGGAGGGGAGGTGGGTAATGAGGAGGGAGGGAGTTCAACGTGTGTGTGTCTGTGTGATTCACTTCGTTATATGTGTGTGTGTGTGTGTCTGTGTGTGTACGAGTGAGATTCACTTCGTTATATGTGTGTGTGGGTGTGTATGTGTGGGTGTGGTGGGTGTGTAATGAGGAGGGAGGGAGTTCAGTGTGTGTGTGTGTGTGTGTGTGTGTGTGTGTGTGTGAGATTCACTTTGTTATATAGCAGAAACTAATCCAGTATTGTAAAGCAATTATACTCCAATAATAATATAGGATGGATTTGGCATCAGAAAAATAAATAAGTAAAACATAAAATACAAAGAAAAATTTATTTCTGAAACGAAATTACTTCAGGTAACAAATTCTTAAAACTCATTCTTTTCAATACAATCTGAGACAACATGGTCTCTATGAACCAGATCTGAAAAACCAGAACAAGATTTTGTATAGAACTGGTTGATAAAGTAGCAGGATTTTAAGGTGGTAGGGTTTCTTTAGGAAGTTTACCGAAACGGAAAATTCAATAGCAGAATTTATATACTCACAGAACAAAATAAACAGCAGAATCAATCAGTAGAAAACAAACTTCCTCCATCCCAAGGAAAAGACAAAGAAATGTCAGATGAATAAAAAGGGAAAGCCAGGTAGGGTGCAGAAAGAGCAGAAACAACCCTACTGGTAACCTCAGAAAGACAGACCAATGAAAAGGAAGAAAATAGCGAACGTTTGTGAAAGAAATTTTCAGAGGCTGATACAGAGCTGAAGGACTCAGGGCAAGGTAGTGATCGACACCAGCAAAACTAATGAAAACTGATCAAAGTCCAGCTATATCCTAGTTCATTTTTGAGATGTAAGAACTAAAAAAGAATCCTAAAAGCATTGAGACAGAAAATGTTTATATTACAAAGAATCAGACTGACTTCAAGCTTTCCCAGAAACCAAGGAAGCAACACTATAACTCAAAATTAACATACAGAAGTTGTTCATTTTTGATTGAAAGAAAAATTGTGACAGATATGCAAAGACCCTTATTCAGTTCAGTTCAGTTGCTCAGTGTCCAACTCTTTGCGACCCCATGAACCGCAGCACTCCAGGCCTCCCTGTCCATCACCAACTCCCGGAGTCCACCCAAACCCATGTCCATTGAGTCGGTGTTGCCATGCAACCATCTCATCCTCTGTCATCCCCTTCTCCTCCTGCCCTCAATCTTTCCCAGCATCAGGGTCTTTTCAAATGAGTCAGTTCTTCGCATCAGGTGGCCAAAGTATTGGAGTTTCAGCTTCAAAATCAGTCCTCCCAATGAACACCCAGGACTGATGTCCTTTAGAATGGACTGGTTGGATCTCCTTGCAGTCCAAGCAACTCTCAAGAGTCTTCTCCAACACCACATATATTTGTATATAAAGATGGTATTAGAGAAAGATGAAAAAATCAGATATTGTAAATGCTGTCATAAAAGAGAATGCAAAGGCACTAAAAATTTAAAGAAAATATAAATACATGATAATATAAAAAGGATAATAATACGCCAAAAAGAAATACAGGACAAGTGTGATGAAAATAAATTTGAGTAAATATTGTCAATTTTAAAAGAGGATATCAATGTATCTTTTCTTATACTAATAAAGAATATAAAACTTTATGTTCATGCTTTAAAACTTAAGGTAGATACTACTGGAACTAAAAATGACTCATTCCTCTCAAATAAATTAAAAAACAATTCATCAAGAGACAAAAAGATACAAATACTCAGTCAAGGATGCGACCCTCATGGACTGTAGCCTACCAGGCTCCTTTGTCCAAGGGATTGTCCAGGCAAGAATACTGCAGTGGGTTGCCATCTCCTTCTCCAGGAGATATTTCCAACCCAAGATCTGAACCCAACTCTCCCACATTGCTGGCAGATTCTTTATTATCTGAGCTACCAGGGAAGCACGATGTGACTACATTTAAAGCCAGTTTCTTAGAATGAAAAGACAAAATACAAGTGAATATACATACATACACAGATAGATAAATAGGGATGCATGAACACAGACAGGAGAAGACAGGAAGGATGAAGGGAGATATATACATAAATTCTTCTATTGAACAAATGTAACGACTCTGACAAGAATGTCTAGGACACCTGAGCAAGACTAAAATCTGTACAGTGGGCAGTACCCCTAAATTATGACTGAAAAACCTACAAATCAGAGAGCTTTCACACAGTAAAAAATAAAGTATCAAAAAAAATCATAAAAGAAAATAAACATAAAAATAAAACAGAGTAGGAAAAATTAAGGACCCTCATTCTTTTTCCATTTAAACACGCAAAAGAAATGGACATACAGAGAATCTGAATATTATATCTGATAAGGTTGCTTGAACAAACATATATTAAGTTCTAAACTGTATAAAAGGTTCACCTTAGATTGTTATGGAGTACTTTTAAAACTAATCCTGTATTATAACAGAAAAAAGAAATCAGCATATTTGAAAAAGGAAGCCTTTCCATTATCACAGTTAACTGAAACTATAAATTATCTTAAGATGTAGAAATTAAAAATCTGCAACTTAAATATTATCTTAATAAAAATAGAAAACTTTCAAAAAAAATTATGAAATTAACACCTATGCTTTGTTGCCAGGTAGTAATGAAGAGCAATTTTACAAGAAAAAGCTTTCATTGCTAAACACTTTAAAGTAGAAAAAGGTAATAAGTATTCAATGCCAGAAGTTAGAAATATACCAAGAAAAAAAACTAATCAAGTCAGAGATTCATTAAAATACTAAAAAAAAATTGTAGAACTGATTAGTATATCCACAAGTATTATGAAATAAAAGTACATGAAAAACAAAACCTCTAGATCAATAGTTCTCAAAACTTACTATACCTACAGATCATTTGGAGAAAATATTAAAAATATATAGACTCTAAAGCAAGAGCTAATGTTCAGGACTTTCCACTTCAAATTAACACCTTAGTGGTTCTTATAATTGTGGTCTGAGGACAACTCTTTGAGAATATAAAAAAATGTTTTAGACTCAGTTCTCATGTCTCTCAAAGATATATAAAATAATAAAATAACTCAATAATAAGAAGATACAGAGAAAAATACAACAAGGATATTTCAAGTTGTAAGAAAACACCATTCGCCACTTTATCCTAAAAAATTTTAAACAAAGACATAAATTACTGTCCTGAAAAAAAGAAAAGATGAATTACAGTAGAAAACTAAAACTGAACAGATCAATAGCCATAAAAGCAGTAAAATCAGTGAAATACATTCCAAAGAGCACCAAGCCAAGACGGTTACATAGATAAATGCATACGAACCCAGGGGACACATACTCATGTTATATAAAATGTTTCAGAGAACATAAAACTTTCCAAATGATTTTATGATGCTAGCATAATCCTGATAAATACATTTTAAAAAAAGAAAGAAAAAATCACAGTCCAATCTCGCTCATGAAAACAAGTACAATACACTACTAGCATAGACTCCAGCAATGTATTAGTATATCATCACCTGTATTTATGCTGTATTTTATATGTATTTTAGTCTCTGGTGCAATATTCATTTAGTTGTATGAAAATTATTAGTACTGCTTTTACATCAACATGAGATGGTAGAAAAATAGATATATATATATTTTTTTAATAGGGGCTTTTTGTTAAGGCAAACAAAGTGAAAACACATATTTACCTCTTCTCTCTCAAAAAATCCCAGGGAAACATCAGTAAAGGACAATTTGTTGACTCAAGGACAATCTGTTGACAAAGACAACACTTTGCCCATATACTCAGGGAACCTTTTTGTATCACAGTATTTAATCATTCATTAAATATGTATTAAAATTTAGCCTGTGTCAGGTAGTATGTGTGGTGTTCTTAACTTTTCTCCTTCCTGTAGGTAGATTATTAGCTTCCTAAAGCAAGCACCCTGTCATATTTACCATTTTCTCATCCCAGTCATATCTGCAGGGCTTAAAAAGTATTTGTCAAAAAAAAAAAAAAAGATTGAAACAAAAGAAAGAACTCAAAAAAGAGATTATCAAACAAAATCTTTAAATGAAAACAGTTTAAAATGCTCAAGAACTCTGGATGTCAACATCACGAGCTCTTACTAGACAGGGATTCTCTGTGGGGAGGCTTCCTTCCGTGGAGGCTGGCACTGTAAGCCAAGCTAAAAGAGCTCAGGTCCCAGCCTGGGCTCTGCTGGCCTAGGACTCTGGGACAGCTTTAGAGTTAAAAGCCTCTTGCTGCTTTGGGTCATGAAGGCTGAGAAGTTTCTCTGTGTCTGGGAAATCGGTGCTCCAGCCTCCCACCAATTTCCAACATCACAGAGCTGAGGAGGTTTCATATGTTCGCTGACCCCCTCCTTCTGCTTCCAGGCTGCACGCTTTACACTGTAGGCTTCCTGGAATATCCTAACAAATGTGTATTCTTATCTGTGACGCCACACTCCCCTGGCTGGGAGGGATCCCAACACACCAAGTTACTATGTCTCTCCCAGCTTCCTGGTTTTCAACAAGTAAAAGCCTCAAAAGAGAAAAAAAAAAAATGCTGTAGACTCAGCGCCTCCTCCTGTGACGATCCTTATTTGAGTAAGGCAGAGCAGACAGACATCTGCTCGGTGACTGATCACTCATTATGTTGTTCTGACTTATGTCCTGCACTTCCTTTCCTCCTTACAGGAACCACAGTTAACAGCAAATAGGTTTTGTTGCTATCTGCCATTCCAGTTGCATTTTTTTCATTTTTTCACCTAACCTCTTATTAAGGACACGGGGATCTCAGCCCAGTGCTCCTGATGAGCTAGATGGAAAGGCAGGATCGGGGGAGTGGGGATGGGCAGGAGGTCCAAGAGGGAGCGGGTATATGGATACACACAGCTGATCCAATTCCTTGTACAACAGAAATGAATACAACACTGTAAAGCAATTTATTCCAATAAAAGAGATAATTACGTGTTCTAAACCTAGACTGATGCAAGTATCAAATATGACAGAATCCCTGAATGTTCAGATTGCTGTCCTCTATAGCACCATGTCAGTTTCCTTTACCACTTACCTATTTCCATGGCCAGCAATACCATTCCTCTCACCTAGAAATTCTAGACATTCTGGACTTAACAACTTTCTTCTTCATGCCTATATTCAATCTCTCAAGTCTTACAAAGGAAACAAAGAGGTTATGTGGCCACAGCATGCCTTTCAGAAAGGTAAGGGATGAGGGTAAGGCTGGTATTACACGCGTGGTGAAGACCAGGATGCAATGGCACAAACTCTTCAACAGCTCTACAGAAGCCCTGCACACGCATGTGGGAGAACAAGGATGCGTAAGGTAAACAAGGAAGAGAAAATGGTCAGCAATCGGGTCGACAGCTAGTCCCTGAGTAGAGAGGCAAAAGAAGCAATGAATGAACATTTCCCCAAGCAGTAATCACTGAGGGGCTTCTAAAGACTGAGATCTCTAAGGGTCCATTTTAATTTGTTGCTCTGTTGTACTAGAAACTCCCTCACTTACATCAAACCTGCATTTAAGTCTGGGTTCACAGCAGTGACATCAGCAGGACTCTGGGAAGGATAAAGACCACTTCAGCTTGCAGGGGTTCCTAGGGGGATGGAAAAGAGACCAACAAGTAGGAGACACAATGGGTAATGAGATCCAGACCTCAATAAAAGCAGAAACTTAGAGATGGCAACAACTACAAAAATGTTAGCCTTCTATGAACCCCTCCCAGATGGTAAGGTCACAGGGAATTCCAACCTATGTGGGACAGGGATTCAAGCTAATACTTATTTCAGTCTCCGAGGACAAGGTGGCCGCAGCACATGTCTCCCTGTTGGGCCATCAGCCAACACCACACCTGTCCCAACCCTCACAGCTCAGCAATTCCTCCTACAGATCAGGTGCACACCTCATGAACCATTACCAAGCATCATCATGTGCCAGGCAGACAGGTAAGCACCATCTATCAGCATTTCCTTTAATACTAATAATACTAATTTTTATTAGTACAGTGAAAAATACACTCCATTTTGTCAGAAGTGAGAAAATGGAGACTTAGAGAAGTTACCAAACTTGATCAAGATCCCACTGATGTTTAAGTGGCAAGGATAAAATCTGAACTCATCTTCCCAAGACCAAGATCCCATGCTTCTTATTGTTCTCTGTGCTGTATCCATAAGCTAAGAAGCTTTTTTCTACAGGTGAATCTGAATTTCTAACTGCCAATTTGCCATTCAAAGTCCTCCAAAGAAACCTGGGGCGGTAAGGAATAATTTTAGTGGAAGATTTAATATTCTCCTAAAGCTAAGAAAATATAATCATTGAATGAAAATCTGAGAATATGCATTTGTGTGGTTTTTTATACTGTTTGTACATGGAAAGGTAATACCAAATGATGTCAGAAATCATGTTAGAAGATACTACAGATATCTGTGAAGAGATTCAACTAAATGAGAGCTCCTCAAATATGCTGATGACACATTTTAAAATAACAGGATTTTCTGGTGGTCTAGTGGTTAAGAATCTACCTGCCAATGCAGGGGACAGAGGTTCGACCCCTGGTCTGGGAAGATTCTACATGCCATGGAGCAGCTAAGCCCAAGAGATACAACTGCTGAAACCTGTGTGCCTAGAACCCACGTTCTGCAGCAAGAAAAGCCACTGCAAAGAGAAGCCTGGGCATCACAACTAGAGAGCAGTCCCTGCCCTCCACAACGAAGACCCAGTGCAGCCAAAAATAAAGAAACGAAATTCATAAAGAAACAAAAATAAAATAAAATAACTAGAAAACTTAGGGGTTTTTAAAAAGTATAAATTAGCTATGTCCCAAATTTACTTGGTTAATAATTTGTTTTTCTCATTCTGAAACTTGACTTTGGACAAAAGTGACAGAATGGTTTGAATAATGAAGAAACTAGAGTGAGGGAAGGACAAAACACAAGAGATAATCCATTCACCAGATAGTTATTTTAGATATAATCCTCTCAAAATTAAGTTACTGAGGTACCCCAGAATCTATTAAATAATACTGTTCACATTTAGCTTGGAGCACCAAAGGTTTAAGCACCCTTACATTTAACCAAAGAGTTTTATCCATCAACTCCCAGGTTTCCAACCCACAGGTATTTCTTCATCCAGGCATTAACTGGAGTTGATATTTACAAGTCGTTTAGAGTTTAAAAACTAGTTGGGGGTGCAAACTAGTTTGTCATCTATAAAGGGAATAAGTTTTATTTAGCTTGGAAAATCCATTTCTTTAACTTTTTATAGTTCGAGCTTTTCACATATCAAGTTTTTAAATTATTATTAACAAAATTTATAATATAGTCAATCAGGTACTGGAATTTTGCCAGTACTTAGCTAGACCTCAGTGTTTATATGCTAACCATGTCAGATAGCTCCTAACACTTAGGATCAAGGCTTCAATATTCTAGTGTATTCTCATCATACAGAGGTGTTTCTGTTTCATTTTAGGAATTTTTTTCCACAAATAACAAAGAAAAGTATTCAAACTTTACCACAGAATCTTATCTCTCTTTTAAGATAAGTTTTAAATAAGCCATATAAGGAGAAAATGTTACTTTAAATTCTTCGGACAGCTTCTTGTTCATTTTATGTAACAAAATATAGAGAAGATTTGGTATTAAGCAGGGTTCAAACATCCTTTAAACAAGTCTGTTTCAGTATACATCAGGCCACTGAGACACATTCTCCTTTATAAATGTTCAAAAAGACATGACCTGTATTTGCTTCCTAAAGCAGGGTTCTTCAAACAACAGTGATGGTAATAATAATAGTAAACAGTGTATACAGTACTTTATCACTAAAGGAATTTTCCCATATTCTTTCACTTATCTGACACATAGCCACGGAAATAAGTCTGACACCATCACCTCTATTTTGCTAATGATAAAACTAACGTTAAGAGGTTAAGATCAATTGAGACTTGAGAGGAGGAGCACTTGTGTAGATTCCAATTCTTGACACCAAATCCAGGATTTGTTCTTTATGGCTATGCTGCCTTCTATAGTGACATACAAGGGTTTGAATTTCTCAAATCAAGTTCATGTAAATATTTACAAGATGGGAAGCTCTATTACATATATATTTACATCAAATGCAAAATTAATCAAAATTATCTTAATCTTCAGTGTTTTTCTTGGGCTTCTCTGATAGCTCAGTTGGTAAAGAATCCGCCTGCAGTGCAAGAGACCCCAGTTTGATTCCTGGGTTGGGAAGATCCACTGAAGAAGGGATAGATTACCCACTCCAGTATTCTTGGGCTTCCCTTATGGCTTAGCTGGCCTGCAATGCAGGAGATGGGTTCAATTCCTGGGTTTGGAAGACCCCTGGAGAAGGTAAAGGTTACCACTCCAGTATTCTGAACTGGAGAATCTGATGGACTATATAGTCCATGGGGTTACAAATAGTCAGATACCACTGAGCAACTTTCACTTTAAATTTTAGTGTTTTTATTATTGTCAAAATCTATTTTTACTATAAGGGATAATATGCTCTGAATTTAAATTGGTGTTTGAATAGAAAGTAATTATTCCACAGTTGTATTTTCACATTAATGATATTAGTTATAAGTCACACACCTAACCTTATATATACTACACTTATGAAATGAACACTGTAATGGATAATTCCATAACATTTATAATTCAAGTTTGTCCTTCTAGATCTGGAATCTATACCTAGGAAAGAAACTATAAAATAAGTTAATAAGTCAATGCTAAACTGTTTTTCAAAATTTTATACCATTTACACTCACATTTGTAATATCTAGGAATTCCCACAGAACCACACCAACTCTTGGTATTGTCAGGAATATTGCAGAATATTATACAGTAGTATAAATCAGTAAGAGAGTTACATATCACAACAAGGATGAATTTTTAAATATTATATTGTTTTTTTTAAAAAAATATTATATTGTTTTTAAAAGCAAATGACCAAAGGCTTTATAGACCTCAATATCATTTTCATAAAGCTCAAAACAAGAAAAACATACATACAGATACATACATGTATGATAAAACTACTTTTAAAAAGATAGCAGAATAATAAACACAAAATTCTAGATGGGTTTTTTTTCCTGCTGAAAGCAGAAATATGTGATTTGGGTAATGTAGCTCAGAATTTATATTTTACTATATTCTTTCATAAGTATAAAAATCATATAAATTTGCATTTTTATTGAAATACATTTGATTTACAATATTGCATTAATTTCAGGTATGCAGCATATTGATTCAGCACTTTTGCAGACTGTGGGTTATTACAAGACAATGGCTGTAATTCCCGTGCTATACAGTATACCTCTGTTACTTACTTAATAAAATTTCTGTTTAAGTGACAAGTGTACCATACAAATCTTACTTCACATTACAGTAAAATCTTAAAAAAAACACTATTTCTGCCAAAATAGTCAAGAATCCGAATCAATCATACTCTTTTAAAGGGCCTCTCTTGTAATTATCCATAGTTATAACTGCCTGATCCAATCTCATCATATTCTCATTTATCTATGGGATTACATCTTAACTCAGATATTACTGAGCCACTTTCACGGACTTTATGAAATCCCATGCATACTTTGCAAAATGTCCAAAATTTCTGTGCATTTTGCATTGCCCTGGCATGTGATTTTGAGATGTTCACAGAAGCTGGTAAAAGACTTATTGACTTGATGCTAAAGAGCAGAGATGCTAGTAGGATTAAGTGGGGAGGGACTCATGAATAAGGAGTCCTTTGATAAGTCATTAATAACTATTTTCTTGGTTTAGACAGCAACTACATCCCTATAGGAACTGTGATAATAAGCACTGTGCCAGCGGGATTCCTAGCACTGATACATGTCTTAACCCGTGTAGAACCTCAGATTGGTCTTCAATGAACTGACTGATCGAAACATTAATAAACTACTGGTCCCTCAACACTGCTATAAGGGAGGCAAGGCAATTTACATGGAAAACTCTGTAAACATTCAAGCACATCTAATCAAATATTAATATTTCTAAAGATTATGAAATCTTCATGAGCAAACTGTCAAGAGAAGGCAATTACACAAACGAAGCGACCTTTATTTCAACTTGGAACCAAATGAACAAAGCACCTCACAACAAATAACAGAGGAATAAAATCAGCCCTCCATATCTGCGGGTTCTGCATCTGTGGATTTGACCAAGTGTCGACTGAAAATATGAAAAAAAAAAATCCAGGAAGTTTCAAAAAGAGAAAGTTGATTTTGTCCCACACTGGCAACTACTGATGTAGACTTTACATCATATTAGTTATTATAAGTAACCTAGAGATGATTTAAAGTATAGTATAAGGAAAGATCATGTAGGTTATATGCAAATATTATACCATTTTACATAAGAGACTTGAGCATCTGGGATCCTAAAACCAACCCCTGGTGGATTCCCAGAGACAACTACTGCATGTTCCAACGATCTCTAGAGAAGGCTCCCATGGGCTTCCTAACAGAGTCCCAGTAAAATTATTGAAACTTCAAGCTCTTCAACCATGTGGAAAATGGGACTGACTAATTTTCAACTTTGCAGGAACATATCTATATTAAATAAAGTCATCTACATACTGTAAGCCAGGCCAAAACTGAGAACATTTGGGCTTTGTCATGCGTTTTCTTTTTATTCTTGGAAATCCGGGTTTGTTTCAGGAAAAGAACCTGGATTATAAAACACAAGAGATATTAAGGAAAATAAAACTTCTAAAATAGCAATATTTTTATCATCACTGCTAACACAGTGATTCAGTTTTCCTCACAGGAAGGAAAAGGCCCTTGAGGCAAGGGGCTCATATAGAGCCATTTGCATGCATTCTCCTGTAACAGTGTGATATTTGGATTGGTGGTTGCCCATCTGTGCATGCAAGTAGCAGGGCCATCACTTCCACTATGTGGCTGACTCCCTTCAATAAAAAGCAAATGTTGTTAGGCCAAAGGAAAATGCCGTCAAAATCCACAAATGCCTCCACAGTCAACAGAGCTGGTGATTACTGCTAAATAATTCCCCAAAGCCAAATCTCTCCAGGTTCTCTATCCGCTTGCTTTGTTTATATCCCATCACTGTTCAGAATACTTCGTTGACGCTAATTATTCAAAGGCAGGAAGGAGGTCTGTATATTCCTTTGTCCCATGCTGTGAGGGAATCTGGAAGCAGTAATAACCTGCCAAAGCAGCGAGGCCACATCAGTAAGGTGAAATCCTCATGCAGCTTTTTGGCAGGATGAATGCTCCCAAGCACGTTCAACTTCTTTTATAGAGAAAACCCATGTGCTCCCCTTAACTTTTTGACACAGACTGAAAAACTGACTATCTGTTAATCAACAACTTCTCTATCCTTGGGAGTGTTTCTTATACCTCAAAGCCCTGAAACTGTAAATCATTATAGATGGGAGGGACATAGGACCTGGGTTGTTCAATTTTCTTTAGAATCTTACATACTTTTATTGGTAAACAGAGAAAAGAAGCCAAGCATCCAAGCTAAGAAGTTAAAAAAATAAGACAGAAAAGGCCCAAAGAAAATCCAGGAAAATGATAAAACCATGGACAGAGGAATCTGGTAGGCTACAGACCATGGGGTCGCAAAGAATCTGACACAACCTAAGGACTAAACCACCACAGAAATTTAGAGATAATTTGCTACTGTAACCGTGTTGCTCAAACTAGATAAAGGCCATTTATGTCAATTATGAGCCTGGGTGTAACAGTTTTGGTTTTTTTTCTATTATGCCATTTTATCTTTAGAAGGTATTTACTTTTCATATTGTAATTAAAATCTTTTAATTTTTTAAGAAAAATGAAATTACTGATCAAAAAAAGGAAAAAGTAATGAGTACTGCAGACAAAAATGTTGCCTGCCATTCCAGTAAACAAAGAATGTGGCCTGCCATCAGGCCATCGGCCACCACAACTGTCCCAACAACACACCCTGAGGGGAACTCAGGATGGATCAAAACAGGATGCTGGCCCTAGAGAGTTAAGATGCATATCTAAGGAATAATTTCAATGAGCCCAGACTCCAGCATACATAGAAAAACACCAAAAGCATTAACTTGAGATGTTTGTTTTTGTGATTAGCAGTCATCTTTTGACATTCAACTACATATTTTTTGTTGTTATTTTACTTTGTCGTTTTTTGTTTTCCTGTATATCCTGTGCGCGTCAGTGGTGTCCAACTCCCTGTGACCCCATGGACTGTACCACACCAGGCTCCTCTGTCCACGGGGATTCTCCAGGCAAAAATACTGGAGTGGGCTACCATTTCCTGCTCCACAGGATCTTTCCGACCCAGGGACTGAACCTGCATCTCTCATGTGTCCTGCATTGGGAGGTGCGTTCTTTACCACTAGCGCCACCTGGGAAGCCCCTGTATATGCTGGCTCCTCCCTTACATCTTTGGAACAGTTCCACAGCGCTCTCTGAGAGGCTGTCTCCCAGGCTATAGCCCTCAGTAAGGTTCCAAATAAAACACAACTTTTCACTCTTACGTTCTGTGTTTTTCTTCAGTTGGGACAGTATGTATAGCAAGTTAATTTTGAGGATGAGGTGGATCCAACATTAAATTAGTAAGAGTGTATACTTTAGATCTTTGCAGTCACAAGTGACAGAAGCCCAGCTCATACTTGTCTACCAAAAAAAGAGAGAGAGAGAGAATTCATTGGATCACAAAACTGATAAGATATTCAGACTGGGCTGTCAGGATTCTGAATTTCCAGCTCAAGTTCTGCCTTCCCCTCAGGAGTGATGGGTGCTTCCAACCCCATCAGACAATCTTGCTTACTGCTGCTGACTGGTTTAGTGGTGAAGTCATGTCCTTTTGCAACCCCATGGACTATAGCCTGCCAGATTCCTCTGTCTACGGGATTTTCCAGGCAAGAATACTGGAGTGGGTTGCCATTTCCTTCTCCAGGGGATCTTCCTGACCCAGGGATCAAACCTGTGTCTCCTGCAAAGCAGGCTGTCTCCTGCGCTGAAGGAGGATTCTTTACCCCTGAGCCACGAGGGAAGTCCAGCCGCAAGACTATCTCGCTTATTACTACATGCTTTGAAATTCCAGGGGGAAAAAGTTAACAAGTTTCCCTTCCAATAGTTTCAACAAAAAATTCAAAAATTGAGTCTCATTTATCAATATTGGTTGCTTACTCCCTGTGAGCGGGAGATGGTCCCTTGTTCATACAACAAGGAGAGGTATGAAGGCAGGCCCTCCTGAACTACACAGAATATAGGGGGACAGGTTTCCCAAATGAAATTCCGGATACTGCAAGAAGAAGAAAAGGGAAACCGATGCTGATGCTGGAGAAGCACAAACAGTATATTGCCACCACAACCAACCACTGCTCCATATCTTTAAAAAAAAAAAAAAAGGCAAATGAAAAAGAGCAGCTCAACTTACCTGTCCACCTTCACCTCTGTTATCAGAATTTAAGTTACATTTGCTTACAACACTAATGAACCTGAAGAATTTTCCCCTCAAAGTGACTGCAAGTTGGAATGTTGGCAGGCACTCCAAATACAATAGTATACGGATGAACTTTGATTGTAATCTCTATTTCAAGGAAGCTTTGATTTGTGAAAGCTGCTCACAGATAGTACCTGGAAAATAATTATGTCTCACATGGCACTTTTCTCTGAGGTGCTTTCTATAGCTCATTTAACCCATCCTCAAACATTTCTGTTCACAAGGAGATGAGTGCAATTATACTGTACTCTGAGAAAATCAAATATAAGAAAACCCAGTTTCCAGGCCATGTAAATTCAGGAGTGCTTTTTGCATTTCAAAATGATACAATACTGCATGAACTGACTCAGCTGAAGTACTTTTTAAAAGTACCTCTTTTAAAATCCAAATATGTAATTTATAAAGTTTTGTTCTACAAATAAATTAGCAGAGCCTATCTATTATTTTAATTGAGGGCTGTCCACTTCTTATAATACAAAGTCACTAAGCCTGACATCCCATGGGTTTTTGATTTATAGCAGTTTTCTGAACTCAGTGAATTAAACTACTGGTGAGAAAAATCAATAACAGAATATCTGTTATTCTAGAAGACACTGAGAAAGGAACATATTTGAAACAATGCATTTACTCTTTTATTGTCTAAGAAATACCTTAATTTCTCAATATCCTCTCAATTCACTTCTGATGAACAAAAGGCAGAATAATGGAAATATGAGCAGATGTCATTCCCTAGGGAAATCTCCTAGAAAAACAGGTGGACTCCCAGACATAACTCTCAATCTCCTGATTCTGGTGACATCTTCATTTGTCCCTTTCACAGATGTGACTACGGGATTCCAGAATGTTCCAATGCCTGGCAAAACATGACCTACTAAGACACTCTAGAGAATTTGAGAATTTGAAGAATTCTAACTCCATCAGGCTTTTCTAACTCATGTAGTACAATTTACTTTTACCTATATTTTCCTAGGAGGGCCAACCAATTTCATGGACATAAGACACAGGCTGACATTTAAATCAATTAACTTTTGCATCAAAAACTAGAAATGCATTTTAGAAGACCTTCGAAAATTTGAACAGCTTTAGGATTTAGCCTAGAAGAAGAAAACAGTCATTGACCTCGTAGAGCTTATACATTGGTGGGATAATAACTCAGAAGGCTGTGGTGAGGAACTAGAAAAATAAAACTACAGATGAAGCACTTTGTGTGGTGCTTTATAAGCATACACTCAAAAGACAAGGGCTCCAAAGTCACAGGATTGATAATAGTTATTATCTCACAGGATGATGATACTACAATTATCTCACAGGATTGTTGTGAAAATTAAAATAGCTAATTCATACAAAGCACTTAGCCTTAGGTTAAAAAGTCTTTACACATATCAGCTATTATTATAAAATAATTAACATCATTATTATTTCTAACGCAGTCTCTATTCGCTAGAGATAGTGGATGGGAGAACAAAGTGACAATTAATAGGAAAGTCTTTTAACTCCCTTTAAGAAATGGCAAACCAAAAAAAAAAGAAATGGCAAACCGCAGGCTGTGTCAGTCACCTCTCAACAACATGAGGAAGAGATGTCGAGATCGATTTCATTCCTTCATCTCCACCATGCATGCTGCTCCCTAACAGAAGTCTGTCTGACTGGGTCAGTATTACAGGAAGCATGTAACTTCAATCACACGTTGTTTAAAAAATGGTTTTAACTTTGAGAGCTCAGGGATATAAAACTTCAGAAGCATTTCATAACTTGAACCACATATGATTAAAGGGAAGGAAAACAAAAACTACAAATAAGTGTATGGTGTGACATCACATAAGGTTTGGAATTGGTCAAAAGAAATAGAGACACAGTTCTCTGTGCTGAGGCCAGACCTCAAAGTCAGGAATTCAGCAGCTACACACACACACACACACACACACACACACACACACACACAAAAGCATCACAGGCACAAGGGGGAGTCGTGCCCACATTTTCAGACACAGGTGAGCAAGGGTGAGCAGGCAGGTGTTGATCAGAAAAAACGGTTTCTGTCTCTCCCACTGGAATGTAAGTAGGGCAACAAAGATTTTATTGTCTCGCTACATAGTACTAATGAATGAGTTCAGTTCAGTTCAGGTCAGTCGCTCAGTCGCGTCCGACTCTTTGCGAGCCCATGAATCGCAGCACGCCAGGCCTCCCTGTCCATCACAAACTCCCGGAATGAGTATCAGTGTCTAAAGTGGAAGCAAGTCCAAGATGAGAGAGTTTGGTAAATCTTTATTTTCCCTAATATTAGAAGAAATGATAATGATGGGATGTGACAGAAGCATTAGCTACTGCTACAATGGCCATCACATTGCACTATGACATCAAATCAGTATGTTGTAAATCTTAAACTTACACAATGCGGCAAGTTAAAAACAGCTCAATTAATTTAAAAAAAAAAAAGAGTTTGGTACACTCAGGTAATGCCACACTCAGGCAATGCCAGAGTGATCCCACAGTAGCAAGTATCCTCTGGAAAAGAGGGAAAACACAGTTATGAAAACAGAGAAAGGCCCATCCCACCTCCTATGGTGAGCAGACACCCCCCAGGTTGCCACCAAAAGAGTCTCCATAGATTTGGTACAAAATTAGCAAAGAATGGAATTCACAGGGGAATTCCATTTGTCTGGTTCAAGTAAAACAGGAGGCTACTCTTATTTGTCAAAACTGAACATCTAATTTACCACTAAAAGTAACATTCTGAAAACCAAACTAGGCTTCAGCACAAATGGATAAGGTTTATATGTAAGAGTTTTGCAAGACCAGTATTATTTAATCCATTCATTTCATTCTTTCATTGAGCATCTCCTATGTGACAGGCATAAAGAAAATGCTATTGTCTCCATTTTACACATTAAAAAATCAGGATATGTAGAGACTAACTCTCCCAGGATCCTACAACTATAAAGTTGTCAAAGTCAGGATTCCACTCTCTCCAAAGCACATGTTCGATTAACTACCTACCAGAAGCAATGGGTATTTACTCTAGTAATGCGAACATTTTTCCAAATGACTTCTAAGCTTCCTTGAAAACAATGGTCCATTTCTAAACTTTCTTTAAAACTATGGTCTGTTATATTTAAGAAACAAATAGAAAAGCCCACCTTAATACATGATAGCAGTATTTTCTTTTTATATCACCGAGACCAATTTTCTTATATATTACTCAGAATGATTTTTGTTACTAATAGATTATTCAGACTGATTACCAAATCTGACTTGTCATATTACAACCATCCAAAAACTATTTGGAAACAATATCAAGTAAACCCTCAAGGATAAAAGAGCTGCCATCACTGAGGATTCTCAAACAAAAGTGCTAAATGTGTTTAAAGCAAAAAACAAACAAACAAACAAAAAAATACATCAAATAATACCAGGGTCATTGAATAGCTCAGTCATGAGTCACCTGGAAGGAAAAAATACTGCAGAGTATGTCAATGTTTTTATATTGGGTTATGAATGAATCACAACAAAGCACATACTTTTTTATCCCTTCTTTAAGGGAAAAATAATAATGCTCTCCTGAGGTTGCCTTTTGTCCTGTTACTCTCCTTCCTGACATCTGGCATAATGACAGAGTAATTGCTATTATCTGGGTTTGCACTTTGGTTCCAACTTAAAGCTAGAATTCATTATGCACTATAGGTAGACAGAATGGAAAAAACATTGAACCTTCTTCAATCAGGATACAAGCTCATTCCCAGCTCTGCTACTAGCTAGCTCTAAAACCTTAGACAAAATCATCACTTCTCTGGACTTCTATCTTCTTAGGAATACAATTAGAATATTGATGGTAAATCTAAAATTCTGATAATGTTATCCAATTCTCTTTTTTTTTTTTTTGGTGTCCTGAAAACTAAAATTAACTCAGCATCTCTAACATCTCCTGGGATAGAGGAGAGGATCACCCTGTCTGTCTGTATGTGTGTGTTAATTTTGTATTGTTGCATAAATTACCACAAATGCAGAGGCTTGTAAGAAGGCCAATATTATTAGCTCACAGTTCTATAGGTCAGCAGTCGAGCATGACTCAGCTAGGTCCTCTGCCTAAGAGTCTCACACAAAACCAAAACCAATGTGATACTACAACGACCTCTTGGGTAGAGGTTCTAGGTAAGAATCCACGTCTGTGCTCATTCAGGTTGTTAGCCAAATTCTGTTTCCTGGCTCTTCTAAGACTGACAAGTTCCTTGGTGGCTGTCAGCTGGGAGCTCCTCTCAACTTCTAGAGGTCGTCCACACCTCTTCTCCCAGGGCGCTTCCACCTTCAAACCAGCAATGGCCAGAGGAGTAGAGTCCCTCCCAGGCTTTGAAGCTCTCTCACCTCCTCCTCTGCCACGGCCAGAGGAAATTTCTGCTTGTAAAGGGCTTACCTTTTGGGGTTAGGCCCATCTGGACAATCTCCATATCTTGAGGTCAACAGATCTGGGACTTTGATTACATCTGCAAAATCTCTTCATAACAGTGCCTTAGATTCACATTTTGTTAAATAGTCAAGGATGAGAACCTGGAAGGGCCACTGTTAGAACACAATGCGTGTGTGTTCATGTGTACGTGTGTGTGACCCTTCACAAAGCTAGAAGCCACAGTCACTTCTGTATCTCCACGATACACACAAGTGCTGAAATACAGTGCATCACATAAACATCTGTTGAGTTCACTAACACCCTACCCAGTAGACAGAAACATGCATGGTGTCAAATACTGCAATGAATTGAACCCTGGCCTTCATGATGCAATAGGAATGTGATGTACACACCTCAAACCAAATACTTTATTAGGCAGATGGATAAAATGTTGACGGTATATTAGTTGTTTCAATAAAAAAATGCCAGATATACACCAAAAGCTAAATAACTGAGCAAGTGAGGAAAAAGAACTTTTAAAAGACACACACAGTTCCTGGTTATTTCAAAAACTCCAGTGTCCCATACTTTTTTCTAACTTTATAACAAAACTCTTTGTATCACTATAAGAAATGTCTAATGTAAAAGAAAGACCTCTCTATACAAATTCTTCAATGTATTACATAATGCTTTGAGAAGCACAGTAAGACAGGCAGGCAATGACCTTCTCAGTCAGGGCCAGGAAGTAAGACAATTTAGCACCGGTACCTTGAATAGCACCAACAAGCAAACAGTTGGCCCATGTAAAGAGCAGGACAAAAGACAAATCATTTGGCCAGAGTTCCTAAATCAGAAGGCTGAAGCAGCATTTCTTAAATGTAAAAGGGGGAGGGGGGTAAAAAATATGCACATTTTATTCCCAGATGCTCTGAATAAGCCACGGAATCCATATCAACGCAAGTTAATTTATTCTTGAGCACCTATTTGCCTGCTTTGCATCTTCATGAAAACAAAATGGTATTTTTTTCCCCAAAGCATAAATAACCCTGTTCTTTCACAGACTGATGTGATATCTGCAAAAAGATAATTAATTCCCATCTTCCGCTATTATCTATTTGTCCATCACCAAAGGGTAAGTGGTGTTTTCCCTAGGCTCGTGTGTGCTAATGCACAATGTTTACTGGTAATAAGCATTCCGAGCTATTGAAGAGCACCTTCTAAAGGACGTGAAATTAGCTAAACATACATCACAACACGGTGGTATTTACAACAGGCTCCCGTGGATAATGGAACTTCACTTAGGACACTCGATTTCTGTTCAGTCAACACATATCAAATATTACTAAAGCGATTGCTACCTGCAAAGGACCTCAGCTGATCTAATTTAACTTTATCTTGTAACACAGGGGAGTTGGAGCGTTCTTTGTGACAGTCGTCTTTTCAGATTCTACAAAAGGTTTCTCTGCAACAACTGTTATCTGTCCATCTTCAGGACAGCCAGATCAGATTTAATCATCATGTGCGGCATGGCATGAACTGCTTTAATTTGAGGTTGCCTGAGCTCTGCTGAAGGAATGAAAAAATTAAAGGGCACACACATGAACAGAAGAGAAAATAAATCCCTGTTGTGTCTTGCAAGATGCTCACTGATACCTCATTCTCTCTTTTTTTTTTCCCCCCGTCTAGCAATAAAACTGGATTTATATTCTGAATATTTCTCAATCCAAACCTGAGACTGCAG
Source organism: Cervus canadensis (assembly GCF_019320065.1). Taxonomy (NCBI): domain Eukaryota; kingdom Metazoa; phylum Chordata; class Mammalia; order Artiodactyla; family Cervidae; genus Cervus; species Cervus canadensis. The sequence continues at coordinate 42,368,049 of NC_057410.1, forward strand.
TATCTTTTGCAGACAGGCTTTGACAACAAAAAGAAAGCCAACAAGCATGAGAATTCCCCCACCTCAAAAAAAAGTAAAAACATCCCTTCAGAAAGTTCAATTACAGGAACTACCCTGGTGGTCCAGCAGTTAAGAATCCGCCTCCCAATGCAGGGAACGCAGGTTCCACCTCTGGTCAGAGAACCAAGATGGCACAGGCCACGGGGCAACAAAGCTCGCATACTGAAACTAGGAGAGTCCACACTCTGTAACAAAGACCTAGGACAGCACCTCGCCAACAAAACAAAAGTTAAATTGGTAGTCTCATTAGCCTAAAAAGTTATTATTTCTAAGAGGCATCTAGTACATGGCACTTTCAAAATGGGGCTTTAGTTGGGAAGATCACTACTTAAGCTGCGGCTTAACGTTTGGGTGGAATACTGCTGGTGCCTGCCCCGAACTCCATCATCCCCTTGCTCCCAGTCACTCTCCTGAGAAGGGTCACCAGGTGGCATCCGTGCAAGGAGACAGAAGTAGAGGTCTGCAGGCGGAACTTCCAGAAAAGTTTATGTCACCTCTATATAAAAAAAAAAAAAAACCCCAAGCAGACGTGCACTTTCCTATACTTTGCTCCCTCCACGTCTCTCTGCCCAGAACACGGACCCAACCATGGATGTGGTGAGGATCCAAGGCAATGTGCCAAGAACAGGAGAGGGTAGCCCGGCCCTGGTGCGTGGCAAGAGAGCCACAGGTGCTGGCCTCTGAATCTCCTGTTTCCCGGGACAGACACACTCCTATGTATTTAAAGTCTCCAGAGACAGGTGTCCTATCATTTTCAAACAAAAGCATTTCAAACCAAAACCATGTGCGGTGTGATCAGTCACTCCGTCACGTCCGACTCTGAGACTCCATGGACTGCAGCCCACCAGGCTCCTCTATCCATGGGGATTCTCCAGGCAAGAATATTGGAGTGGGTGGGCCATGCCCTCCTCCAGGGGATCTTCCCAACCCAGGGATCGAACCCAGGACTCCAGCATTACAGGCAGATTCTTTACCAGCTGAGCCGCCAGGGAAGCCCTAACCAAAACCACACTGACTCTTACGACCTTTGATGAGAGTACTAAAAGTTCACATTTCAGAAGGTCACCATAATATTTGCCAATATTTCTCTCAAACATGCAAATACTAATTCGATATTCCATAAAGGTGGTTACAGAAGTCTAATACATGCCATTTAACAGTTATTGCTGGTCAACAGTAAACAAAGTCAAAATTTCCAAAACAAAATTATGAAACACTTGGTTATCAAGCATTTAATATATGCTTGCTTAATTACAAAAAAAGCGCAATAAGACAACAAAACTTTTCTCTCTTCTCTCCAGAAGCATACTATCAGCTAAAGAAAACAATGGAAAACAATGAGGAAAAAATACAAAATATGCACATGAAATACATAAGTCACAACGCATTCTGACTAAGGCGTCTTATTCTCTATGGTGCTGCGAGAGTTATGTTTCCTATAGTGTTAAGGTGGTTAAAAGAAAGGACAGATTAGTGGGAAATAAAACTATCAGAAAAGCATCTGTAAAACAAATAAGGCTCGCAAGGATTTCTGACGGTCAAAACGGGACACAGAAAGTTTAAGAGACTAATACTACCACTCTGGCTGAAAGGGAAGGCTTGTGCTGAGAAACAATGAAAAGGAGTAACAAAAACTACCACTAATTGAGTGCCTGGTGGTGCTTACCTGACATGGTAGTAAAGGCTACATATATGCTCTTTCATTTCGCACTCACAGTAATCGAATGAAGCCAGTATCATTATCCTTATTCACCAGTGGGTAAATGAAGGCTCAGAAAAGAATTAACCAGACAAATGCCCACAGCAACTACTGTAAATGCAAGACCAATTCCACGATAAAGATGGTGAAAGGGTATCAGTTCAGTTCAGTTCAGTTCAGTCGCTCAGTCACGTCTGACTCTTTGCGACCCCATCAATCGCAGCACATCAGGCCTCCCTGTCCATCACCAACTCCCGGAGTTTACTCAAACTCATGCCCATTGAGTCGGTGATGCCATCCAGCCATTTTATCCTGTCGTCCCCTTCTCCTCCTGCCCCCAATCCCTCCCAGCATCAGGGTCTTTTCCAATGAGTAAACTCTTCACATGAGGTGGCCAAAGTATTGGAGTTTCAGCTTCAGCATCAGTCCTTCCAATGAACACCCAGGACTGATCTCCTTTACGATGGACTGGTTGGATCTCCTTGCAGTCCAAGGGATGCTCAAGAGTCTTCTCCAACACCACAGTTCAAAAGCATCAATTCTTCGGTGCTCAGCTTTCTTTATAGTCCAATTCTCACATCCATACATGACCACTGGAAAAACCATAGCCTTGACCAGATGGACCTTTGTTGGCAAAGTAATGCCGCTGCTTTTTAATATGCTATCTAGGTTGGTCATAACTTTCCTTCCAAGGAGTAAGCGTCTTTTAGTTTTTTGGCTACAGTCACCATCTGCAGTGATTTTGGAGCCCAAAAAAATAAAGCCTGACACTGCTTCCACTGTTTCCCCATCTATTTCCCATGAAGTGATGGGACCAGATGAAAGGGTTTAGAAACAATCTGAATCATCACAGAAAGGTAACTGTGTACATATGAAGCAAGCACAGTGCACTAGAGGGTAAATACTAGAGGTAAGGAGGTCACATGGTCTGGGAACGAAAAATGCGTGGGTGGTAATAAACAACAGACTGGATCTGGGGAATGAAGGCTCTACAGCATATAGTAGAAAATCATCCTCTCTAGAAGTCAGCTCTTTCTAAACTCATTTCTTCTCATTTAGACTATCCAGCTGCTTGTGTTCCAATCTACCATATAGTGAATGCATATAATATAAATATTATAGATATCACAGTTTTCTTGATTATCTCATTTAGGCTCAGCCTCTGTCATTTAGGCTTAGTCATGAGGCTGAAGACATAAAGATGATATGACAGAGGGGGACGTTTCCAGAAGGAAATAAATGAAAGCATGCTTCTATCTTAAAGGGTCTTGGTCATGAGAATACAGAGCACAGAAGAGTTAATGAAAGGTAAGGACAGTGGTCCTACACTCAGTGTGAAAGGGATGTGCTTCAGGGGGAGCCCCAAAACATTCGGGGGACTGACTATCTTCTTTGGCCATACTCAGTTCATGATCACCTCCATATAGTATTGAGAAGTATAGCAGTGGACTCAGAATATTATGTAACCCAGGAAGGGAAATGCAAATGCTAAGAAATATATGTAGGCTGGAAGAACAGTACTGGGATCCAAACAAAGGGATTTGTCCACACTCTCTCAATAGAAAGACAGACCTACTTACATCTTAGTAATCACTTGTCCTGATCACAGAAACAGATGAGAATTCCATCAGTATGAGAAGACAGATCTAAGGACCCCATCTCCCCTCTACCAAATGTCTCACTTTCTCTCCCATATTTCCACATGGCTTCCTGAATGGGAGCAAAGAGATAGGAAGGCAAATCCTAGAGCCTCCCATTTTACCTAAAGATATGACTTAATTGTGTTGGACTAAGTTTCTTCCAGTTGACAATTTAGCAGTTCCCTTTCTTACTATCCAGGAAGCAAGGAAGGCCAGATCAGTTAAGAGAGTAGTAAAAAGTTCTCCATTTCTCTGCACATCTGGACTGAGATTAAGTCTTCTAACCAGGCACTGAGATTTAAAAAAAAAAAAACGTTAAAAAATCAATACTACCCCTAGGAAAGCCCTCTTGAGAGGGAATACAAATAAACAACTTTTGAAAAGCATGTATAACTGGATATAAGCTTTGGCTGAGGCCCCAGATGACAAATATCAGATACACAGGGAGATGCAAACTAAAATGCAAATTTCAAAGTAGGCATCACAAAAGTATCTGACCACTCAGTGATGTATTGGGAACAAGAGACAAGAAGAAAGGGGATGTGCTACCTCCTTCACTTCAAGAAAGAGGAAACTCAAGGGCACATCCTAAGCTTGTTATGTTGTCTCAGGGCTGGAAGTCAACATTTAGTGGTGTCTCTAACCTGGGAAATACCAGGTGGGTGGCCTGGGGCAGCACGACAACGCTGTACCTGAGAAGTACTGATGGTTTTCCCTTCCAAGAGGAGGTCAAAGATGGGCAAGTGTTCCCTGTGGATCAGCAGTGGGTCTGGCAGAAGGAAGAGCCAGCGTGGAGCCATTCTGAATTCTTCCTAACAAGGCCACAGGAACTTCCTAAGAAGTCTCACCAAGGGAAACTGTGACACAGACCATCAAAAACAAGGGCCAAGGGGAAGGGTTGGCCAGAGACAAACACAAGCCACTCCAGGGGAGCCACGGTCAGCAGTTCCCAGCAGGGAAGGCACGGATGGATTCAGAGACACACCCGAAGAAAAGGATTCAGCTCTGAGTATCTCTGCTAGGTCTTATGTATGCAAAGCCTGCATGAATCCACAATACACAAAAAAAGAACTTTCTTGTGGACCTTTTATACAATTCTTATATTTCAGAAGAATCTTTGACAGAAGATAGGAGAAAAAACAGAAAGGAAGAAACAAGTATGCTGCAAGAAGCTGTGGTTCTTCTTTACTTCAGCACTTACCCAGGCCAGAATTACCAGATGCAATCAATGAATGAATGCCACTTACAACCCACTGTCCAGAATGCAGATTCCCCTTCTACAGCTAAGTCCACCAGAAGCAGAGGATTTATTCCCCAAATGAGACTGTCATTGCAAGTAAAGGGGTTATAAGGCTTTCTAGTACCAGAAAAGTCAGAAGACTTGCTAGAGTTTTGATTAACAGAGGATAAACTTCACCCTCTGAATATATTTTAAATGGATAGTAGGAAGCACAGTTTAAATGTGCCTTGTAATTTCATTCCATAACTGTACATGTTCAATGTACTAATTACCCAGGAAATGGTTTACAAAGCAACTTACCACACATGTTCCATTTCATCCTTGTATCAATCCATCATATCAACATAGTTTAAAGAACTAAGGCTCAATGAACAGTAAGTAGCAGTACTGGTTCTTCAATATACATCTTGTAAAGCCAACTCTAGGGACTCTTTCCAGTACACCTTCATGTTCTCCTGTAAGTTTTCCTGAGTCAGTCTTCCTTGATTCCTGTTTAGCATCTCCTATCCACATAAAGCTAGATAACCCTGGACTCTTGCCTTAATTATACCCCAGCTATTCCTAAACAGATAGTCCTTCCATCCATTATTCAATTCATTTAGCCTACTTGGCCTCCTGACCAATGATTGAGCAATTTGTCTCATTAGATTTAACAGAGGGTAAGTTCAGCAAAAATAAATAGAAATTCCAAAATAATAGTGATGCACACAAGATGGGATATCATTCCATCTACATAATATACAGTCCAGTGCTAGAAATGGCAGGTCCCTGATAACAGGGGACCCAAAGAGAATCCTGTATCAACTTATTACATCTGTTTTTGGCCCATCTTGGTCCTACTAACACACCTACATTCCAGCCAGCAGGAAACAGGAAAAGAAACGACTATCAAGTTACATACATCTCTTCTAGTTACATTCCATTGGGCAGAATGAAATCTTGTGGCCACCCCTACTTGCAAAGAGGCTGGAGAATCTGAGCTCTTACAGAGCATGGATGTATCTTACTCACATGTTCAACACATAACTGACACTGTTTAAGACACTGGTCACTCAATCAATTCAAGATGTATATATTTCAACTCATTATGCTCTATGCCTTAAACTTACACAGTACTGATATGTCAATTATAGCTCAATAAAATTGAAGAAAAAAAGAAAACTCTGAAGAAAACCAAAGAAGTGACACTAGAAAATCCAGGATGCTGATCACCTTTGTGAAAGAAGAATATAGGAAGTAATAACCGGAAGTGAGCATATGGGAACTCTGGGGTGCTGGAAACATTCTATTTGACCTGTGTGCTGGTTATACAATCATTTTATAATAATTCATTGAGCTGTGTATTTTTGTTTTATATTTTATTTTGTTTATGTGTATTTTGTTTTTTAATGTCTTAAATTATAAAAAAGCTGAAAAAAAGAGACACTGGCCACTATGATTGTTACAATCACTGCTACAGTTATTCACATGACAAGTATTCATTAAGTAATTCTCTATGTATCAATTTTTAATTAACTAAAGAGAAGACTTACCAAGGATCATTTTACTAATTTTTTTTTCCGCCACTGGTCAAAACAGCTACCACTGACATTAAAAGAACTAACAATAACTGTTGGTTCTGCTCTGCCAGAGTAGCCTCAAAATGTTTAAATATTTGGTGGTAATGATCTGCAATTCTTATTCCATATGAATGAGAACATATTCAACTTTTATATTTTCCTACTAAGTCAACAGATAATGTATTCCAAGTCAGAGGAAAATGTTCCCAAGCCTTAAATAAAAGTCATCGCACAGCACTTAAACTTGAAAGACACTATGAAACTAAAAGGATCACTGGGGCCCACCTGTTGCTTATATCTATTGGAGCGAACACAAGAAACCATTAACAACTGGAATGCAAATGTCTGTCATTCAATAAGTGATTACAAAATTTAAAAGGCAACAGATCACTCTGCTTAATCAAAATCACAAGAAATACTCTTATAAGACAACTGAAAGGTAGAATGTCTGATAAAGCAGCTAAAATCATACGATAAAAATAAGTTCCTCCATGACATTAACTTACCACCGTGAAGGGTGTAGTTTTATGAATAAAGAAGACACTCCCATTTATCCACTAAGATAATATAGGTTTGTCCCTGGCATACTAATTTAAGGGAACACAATCATTTTTGCCATTTGCCCTTTGCAAACTTGCAAATGAATAGAAAAGAAAGAAAAGTACTTAATTATATTAAATCAAAAGAGTTACACTATTTTATTTAACTTGGAACTATTAGAAATTTTTAGAGATGCAAAATGAAAAATACCAGAATTCAATGTCTCCTATAAATTACTATCAGGAACGTTGAAAATTGAAAGCTAACTTTCCACATCAATGGACTTTCTTCCCTTCTCCCAGCATATATTTATTATTCCACATCATTGCCTAAAATACTTTCTTTGGAACGTGATCTTTTGAAGGACGTCAGGGAATTGTCTCCCTTTGGGTACTGGTATTGAAAGTAACATGTTCCCTCTTTAAAATGCATATAACAAAACTCAATAGAGTGCTTGTGACTTACTCTCTGGAAGTTTGAGCATCACAGATTTAAATCAACCTCAAATTTCTTTACAATCAATCAAATCTGTAGTTGGAAAGTTCTATGTTTGTTTTAATCTTTAACTTCTGACTATTTATTCATTTATTCCTGAACTATTTGCAATATGTGTATAAACAAAACCTAGACACAAGCCTATTATGTTGCTTACCATGGCATTTACTTCCTGCTCCCTTCCTGGGGTAGGCAGAGCTGCCTGCCATTTTAAATAAATATACTAATCATGTGGCTATTTTTAAAAGTCTCCCACAGAGTGGTTGCTCTAAAGCAGTAAACATAAGTGTCTAGTCTCTCCCAGTGTGGGTGCTTTGAGTGTAGGTTCAAATTCATTTCTAAACAAAGCTGCACATAACAATTTTAATTACTAACGTGACTCTCCCTGTAGTGTCATTTCAGATCCAGTATTTTTAAAAAGTACACGTTAGACTGTTCAGTTGTATGTAACAGAGGAAGAAATTATTTGACTAAATTAGTGTTATATTTACTATTATTCAACTTTATCGTTAAATCAATGTTAATTTTCTCAAAAGGATGGAGATTAAACAATATCATAATTTTACAATTCCTAGTCAAAATTTTATTAAGGAAAATACTCACAGCATTAGTCATTCAAAGTTTATAACCATTCAGCACAATTTCTAAATGGATCAATCAATATTACCTCCCCTTGGACATTTTAACAGTCATAAATGCTAACTGATCTTTAGTTGCTTACATTTCATAATTTAAGAAGGTCTCAAATCACGGATAAATTAGTGCCTAAAAGTACAGCATTTGTTCATCTGTAAGGTAAAAGGGAGATTAATAAATCTCCCTACAATATCTTAAAAGCTGTATAGCTGGAACATTCATTAAAGATTTCAGCTTGGATTTGCTGAAAGCAACCAATGTTTTCCTTTTTCAACTGTCTATTCTTAGGTAAAGCCTATTGTTTGGAACACATTCAAAATAGCAAGTGGCAATCTTGGTTTGTACTTCTCAGAAATGTTAAAATGCTAGCAATAATATAGTAATCATGGGACTAAATATCCATCATGGGAATAATGCCCAGACCATAGAAAATGTTAGCCTTTTCAGACAAGACTGTAGAAGGAAAACACAATGGAGTAAAGATTTAAAATAAAAAAGTTATTCTGATACTATGTTGCATTTGCCCTCACCATTTATATTACTGAAAAGCATACATAATAGAATGCAATAGCTTCAAAACAACAATGATTATAAAGCTACTGAAATCAAAGAGGAACTAAACAAAGAAGTTAAAACTGGCAAGCTTTTTATTATATGAACACTATAATGGTACTTTATTGATACTGAAAGATGTTTAAAGCAATTCTAAGACAGAAAGAAATTCTGTTCTTTATACACAGGACATGTTTGTCAAAAAATAAGTTAATCATTTTGACAATGATTGATAAATATTTTAATAAATGAGGAAATGGAAGAGCTATTGAGAATGCCAGGATACTAACCTCAAATAATACTTAAATGAAGTCAAAATAGTATTCAAAATGAAATTTAAATTTGATTAAATGTTCCATACAATTTACTCACCATTTAAATATGTTCAGCAGAGCCCAGGCTAGGGTTAGGTAAGAAAGCGTTCACCTTAGCTACAAGACTAAAAACTCAGTAATGAGGACAAGAAAGTAAAATAATCTTTTAAAAAATCAAGTTAAGGCAAAAAACGTTTAAATAAAACACAGAATCAGTAAAATGACCAAACGGGACCTTTCAGGACAGACACCTCTCCCAATGTCTCTTGTTTGCCTAAAGCTAGTCTCCCAGGCCTCTCCTGAGTCACAAAAGCCTGGCTCAAGAATCAGTGATTTAAAAGATGTGAATAGGAGTATCAAGAGTAGCAGTTAGGCCAGGAGAACTCATAACAATTTAAATAGTAAATCAGCCACGTGGCAATCACAGAATCTTTGGTTCCTCCCTGAAGTACATAGATAATAGTATTTGATACACATTCTGAGTTGTTTCACAGATACTGAAACCTCTACCAAATGGAAGAAGTTAAAGACATGATGAAGGTGAGCATGTAACCCCCAGACCAGCTGGAGCCTAAGAATTGACAATGTTAACCCTTCTGACACTGCACTGCTACCCTGCCATTAGCCAACCAGAGAACTGGGCACAAGCTGATCACACACCCTCCAATGGCCCGCCCCCACCGTGCCTTTAAAAATCCTTCCGTGAAACTCACTGGGGAGTTCAGGTCCTCCTAGCATCGGCTACCCAGACTCTTCATTTGGTGCCTTAAAATAAAAGTCACACCTTCATTCACCACAACCTGGTGTCAACAGATTGGCTTTACTGCACTTGGGTGAGCGAGCAGACCTAAGTTTGGTTTAGTAGCAGTATTACCAACTTTTCCTTTTGGCTCAGACAAGTGGTATACGGCTAAGCACAAGTGGTTATTGCTTCTGCCTTTATGTGAATATTTGAGTCATCATTTTGAATCGGCCTGAATTTGATTTTTTTAAATATCACATTAGCATACAATTTACCTTATTAAAAGTTTTCAGCACGGCTCTTTCTCCCTAAAATTTTATGCTTGAGGCAAGTATCTCCCTCACTTCCTCCTAGTCTCAGCTGCTGTTTAGTATTCAATAAATACCTGTTAAATGAAAGACAGAATGTGCAAATTAACTTATGTCAATATCTCCTTGCCACCTGCAACAAATCTCAGACTCTCTGCAATATATTCTCTTGATAGCTCCATTTATGAGCACCCCTCTTGTCAGGTATTTTATTTATATTACTTCTAATTCTCACAAGAACGCTTGAAGGCAGATATAACTCTGCAGATTTTATGACTAAGGAAAATGAGTCTCTGAGAGTGAGTTGCTCCTAACACAGGCCCTCAGTAAATACTGGTTGGATAATGACAAAGCCAATAAAGGGAGACCTAGACTTTAACCCAGGTACACGTTCCTCTGGCTCCAACTGTCAACCCCACGCAGCCATTGTTAAACTTCTCTCATTGCATTTTGGAGCTCCTCTTCTGTTTCCAGTAACAAGTGTGGCAGGCAGAGTATTAAGATGACCCTCATGATCTTTGTCCCCTGGTGTTACTGCTATGATTAGGGCAAAAGGGTGATCATATGAGTGTGACTACCACATGAGCCCTTCCTTCAAAAGCAAGGAGTTCTCTCTGGCAGGTGACGGAAGGGGATGTCAGAGAAATTCAAAATACAAGGACTAGACACACCACTGCTGGCTTTGAAGAACACTGTCCCCAGCTAACAGCCAGCAAGGTAATGGGAACCTCAGACCCACACACACAAGAAACTGGATTCAGCCAACAATCTGAATTGAGCTTAGAAGCAGCTCTTTCCCGGAGCCTCCAAATGAAAGCCCAGCTGATGTCTCTGCTTTACCCTGTTAGACCCTAAGAAGATAACATAGTCAGACCTATTTAAACTTACAGTAGTTGTTTATGCAGCCCAAGAGAAAAATATATCAATCCCTGCATAACTTTATCTTATATTACAAAGCATGATAATTATGTATCTGTTCATCTAAGCTCTTTACTACCAAGGTCCAGAGATTTACTCACACATCCTGGTGTGATCTGCCCAAGGCCAGATACGTGAGAGGCACACAGCTGATGTTGAAGAAATGAATGAATTCACGCATTAGTTTTTCAATAAAGGTTTAAGGTGTCGAAAGTAATGATGTAACAGAAGCAAGTTAAGTCTAACATGGTCCCTCAATCAGTATTGGTTAGCTAACTTTGTCATTCTATACCCTGTTATGTAATTGAAAGATTACACATTTCAAAGACCAGTGCCACAACTATGTAAACTTTGGATATCTACTTAGTATAACTTCAGCTTTATTTTATAATCTATAAAAAACTATACAAGTTTAGGTGTAGAATGGCTTTTGCACTGTGTCCCCTGCAAAGAAGATAAGACAAAACATCCCTGATGTCACCACATTCCTTATTTCTCTTCACTCCAATTGCTCTGCCTTCCAGCTTCATCACTGTCATCAGGGTGACACCCAAAATTATCATGTCTGAAAAAACTTCCCTTGTAATTACTTCAAACTTCCCCTCGTGCACTGTTGTAAGGGTGAAAAGTGGTGCAGCTACTATAAAAACAGAACTACCATATGATTTAGCAATTCCATTTCAGGGAATTCATCTGAAAAACACAAAATCACTAATTCCAAAAGAGTTCTGCACCCTATGCATAAACATGTTCACTGTGGCAATATTTACAATAGTCAAGACATGGGAACAACCTTAGCATCCACCTACAGATGAATGAATAAGGAAGATGTTATCTATATATACACATACATGTACACACACACACTCACACACCCAATGGAATATTACTCAGCCATTAAAAAGAATGAAATGTTTTTGACAACATGGATGGACCCAGAGGGTATCATGTTAAGTAAAATAAGCTAGACAGAGAGAGACAAACACTATATGATCTCACTTATATGTGAAACCCAAAATGTCAAACAGAAAAAAACAAAAGGATTCATAGATAGAGAGAGCAAACTGGTGACTGCCAGAGAGGAGAGTGTAGGAGACAAAATAAGTGAAGGTGATTAAGAGATAAAAACATCTAGTGAAAAAATACATAAGTCATGTGGATGTAAGATACAACAGAAGGAATATAGTCAATAATACTGTGAAAAATTTGTACGGGGACAGAAGGTTACTGAACTTATTGTGGTGGTCATTTTTTGTAATATATTTAAATGTTGAATATGTTGTACAACCAAAACTAATACAATATTGTACATTAACTTTACTTCAATTAAGTAAAAAGGGTACATTCAAAGGCATGTCATTTACAAGGGAAAAAAAGGTAAAACTAGTTACTTAGACTGACTGTTCATAAGCAATTCTTAGAAAGGTACACCCACACACACACACAAAAAAAAGTCAAAACACTGAATTAGCTGTTTAATGTTGACTGCCATCCATAAACTTAAATGCTACACAAAGGAGGGAGCTGGCATGTACACTATGTGTGTGTTCATCTTTTGATCCCTAACACTTATCATGATACCTAGTAACACAGTAGGTACTCACTACATGCTTTTTTTAATGTGTGCAATATCATTTACTTAGCTGGCATGTACACTATGTGTGTGTTCATCTTTTGATCCCTAACACTTATCATGATACCTAGTAACACAGTAAGTACTCACTACATGCTTTCTTTAATGTATGCAATATCATTTACTTTTTTACAATTTTTAAAGGTTACACTCTATTCAATTATTTAAAAAATGGCTATATTCCTTGTGTTGCACATCTTTGTAACTCACCTTAAACCCAAAAGTTTGTATCTCCCACTTCACAACCTACTGCCTGACCCCATAACCACTAGTTTGTTCTCTTTATCTGTGAGCCTACTTCTTTTTTATTATATTTTTTAATTCCACATATAAGTGATATCATGAAGTATTTTTATCTAACTTATTTCACTTAGCATAATGCCCCCAAAGTCCATCAGTGTTGCTGCAAATTGCAAAATTTCATTTATTTTTATGGCTGAGTAGTATTCCGTTATATGTATGTATGTATATATACACATCACATATTCTTTATCCATTCATCTGTTGATGGACACAGGTTGCTTCCATATTTTGGTAACTATACATAATGCTGCTATGAACAGTGGGGTACATGTAACTTTTCTAATTTAGTGGACTTTTGGGGCTTTTTTTAGACATATACCCAGGAGTGGAATTGCTGTCGATATATATTTATTGAACTGAAAGGGCACTGAAATCTGATGATTTTTGGTATCCATAAACGTATTATGCTACCCTCACCTTACAGCAGTGAATTCTCTATGAATCAGCAGGCTTAAAATAAATTACATTTCCCAACATTCACTGTTTCCTAACTGCATTTCTGTTATTCAATTTGCTTTCTTAATTGTATTTACATACACTAATGAATGTGCTTCCCTGGTAAAGTAAAGAATCTGCCTGCAATGCAGGAGACCTGGGCTTGACCCCTGGGTCAAGAAGATCCCCTGCAGAAGGGAATGGCAACCCACTCCAGTATTCTTGCCTGGAGAATACCCATAGACAGAGTAGTCTGCTAGGCTACCATTCATAGAATCACAAAGAGTCGGACACAACTGAGTGACTAAGATTTTCATTTTTCTATACTAATGAATAGGGAAAGTGCTTCACCAATGGGAAGTATCATGAAGAAAATAAAAAGAGGTTAGAAAAATAAAAATAATTTCCATGATTTTTTAAAATATTAGTCAAAGCCTTTAATTGCTGTAATTATGTAAATACAACCCACTATCATGATGCTGATATTAGTATCCATGCTTTGAAATTCCCTTACAAGGTCCTCTTAGGGCAATTAACCTTATCTGGATGATACCCAAGAGGAACCTAAGTTTTATCATATCCTAAGCTCCAGCTAGCAGTGTTTTAGGTAGGTGCTGGAATATTCCAAATTAGAACTATAAAGTTACTTGTGTGACCTACAAAAATTCAGATAAACCACGCTTCTATACAGCTGGAAACCTAAATTAGTCCTCATCTATTTGTGAGTAACTATCACATTCAACTGTTCATTGAGACTTTGAGATCAAGAGGACCAAAACGCAAAGAGGTTACAGCTGTCCTCAATAAAACAGTAGCCCGAATAAAATTGTTTTAAAAAGCCCATTGAGACATTTACTCTGATAAAAATCTGTATAAAAATCAATAGTAAAAGCATGATAGAGAATTTCAAACTTCCAGAACTAGTATTACAGAGCCAGCATCAACTTGAAATTGCCTTTGGTAAAGAAGGCTGAATAATCTTTCAAATACATTAAAAAAAAATCCTGAAATTTAACACCAGCAAAACACTTTAACAAACCTTAGCTCCCAAAAATACCAGCAACAATTGCAACCAAACAAATTTCCAACCACTCTCTCACCCCATTTTTCCAAGCATTACCTCCTAGTGGACAGGAAAATAAGAAGGGAAAGGGGTGAGACAGTAAACAAACAGCAAAAAGAGAAGGCTCTCATGACTTACAAATTAGGTAAACTTACTATTAATCAGGAATTGGCTCTGTGTTGTTTTTGCATATATTATCATGATCCAAGAACTAAGGCCAAGCCATTTAGTCATTTATTACACACACTATTCCTCATAAAACAGAACCTTGCCAGCTAAACACTTAACTTGGTTTACTAGTTCCTGGATACACAGCAGTCTAATTGCAGTACACACACATCACTAATCTGTATAGCTAAGATATTACTTTTGCTAAATCCCACATTTGTTCTTTCCCTTGGCATGGCCAAAAATAAAGCCTATTATTTATAGTTCAAGCCTGAAAGTTTCAACAAATTGATAAGTAAACAAATTAACACACATATCAAGTATTTAAATAGAGGCTTCTGATGCCTACAGTTTTAAGAGCACACAGCTATAAATTTTTAGCCCCAAATCCCCACTGTTCTAAAATTTGTATATGACCTACTAAATACTTCTCACAAATTATGTCCTGACAGCATGTTATTTCTCCTTACTGAAAATATTACTGTACTCACTAACATATAATTTTCTTCCTTTAAAAGATGAGAAAAAACCCTGAACTCCTACATGCCAAGTCTTACCACCACAGGGCCAGACACTCTGGAGCCCCATGTTGGCAACTTACAAAGTCGCCTTCGCTCAGTTCGGCGATAAGCCTGTTAGGTTGCCCAGTACAATCTTATGTGCTACACATTACACAGCAAATTTAAGTGGTGACAACTATCAAGTACTGTGCTTGGCAAACTCTGAAACAACACACATTTGTAAAGGTAGCAGCCAATATTCAATAGGTTTTTTTCAATTCTTGAATATATAAACATAGATAACACTGGCACTTGATTCTGAATTTGCCAACTGTAATGACAAACACATGTGCAATTACATAGCTACAGATGCACTTAAAATAATTACCTTATTGAAGATGTCTGCTTCTCCACAAGCTACCAGAAATAGCTGCAGAACTACTCTGAATGCAATAGCTTTCCATGTCCAAACACATTAATCAGAACAATTTAGATACTTGGAGAGGCAATATCAATATCTGTATACCATACTTCTTCATTTTTTACCGCTCTAAGTATTTTATCCCACAGTTTCTAAGTAGATCTCACTTTGCACGTGTGCTCATTAGAATTCTAAAGAAGGCAGCTATAATAACAGAGGGCATTGAGGTATGGCCACAGCTTCCTCTTCGGGATGGCCCCATTCAATTTTTCTCATCCTGTTGTCTCTGATTCTGAGATTTCTTAACCAGCTCACTCTTAAACTAGTGGCTTCACTGAAGAATATTTATGCAATACACATAAAACTGTACAAACAAATATGGTAAGACTGTTAATCTCTATAGAGGACGTGAATTGAAGAGAATGGGCAACAGTCAAGAGCATTTATTGGAAACCCAAAAGTCTGTTGCTGCTAACTCATTGTTGTTTAAAATGGACAGAGTTGTGGGCTGGGTAGCCAGCACTGTTTCTTTCCTAGGACATATAACTGATAAATGGCCCTGGGCCACCCTCTTATTTTTCCAAAACACAGATACTCATTCAGGAGAAGAGCTCAGAGAGATGAAAGTGGTTGCTTGAGGGAAACACCACTCTAAGACAAGGAGTGGATGAGGCTGGCTCTGGTTTTCATTAACCGTCTTACAGTATCTTTGACTTTTCAAATTAGAAGGATTACTTCAATAAAAACAAACTTCTTATAAAAATTAAGAAAGTTAAATAATCTCAAAACAAGTTTTAAGTAATAATGTCTCTACTGTTTAACAGGCTCCAGGCATACACAAAATAAGAAATCGAATAGGACCTTCATCTCTATTAGCAAACTTCTCACAACCAGAGGGCCAGCACAGAAGCAAGCGCTCCAGTTAGGTAAGTGATACCAGGGGCCTTGAAGGGACAAGAGGGCCTGGTATTTCCAGCCCTTCTGACGTGTGTGTTCCAAATGCTGGAGACTTCCTGGTACCACCAGGAGTCAAAAGAAAATGAAGACCAGATCCTTAGTTGTGGCTCTGCCATTTTGTCAGGCACTTTACATTCCTGCTTTAGGCTCTCAAAACTCAACCTCATTAAAAGGTATCATGATTCATAAAAAAATTTCATGATTGCCAAAATAACAATCATGAAAGCGCTTAACAGCTGTAACTTGTACGACAATATAATACTCTGTTATGCCACTTTGATTTTTCTCTCCTTTTCTCCCTCTCTTTTTATCCTCCCCCCGCCCCATTCTTCTCTCTTTTCTTTCTTTTTGACTTGTTGGAATACTCTGACACTGGTGTGCTTTCAAGCAGAGCTGCATTATGGAGTGATCTCTACCCCCACCCCTCAGATTTCTGGGTAAAGGCTTGAATTAAAACTAGATTTTTTTTTTAAGTTGTGTATCCCCTATGTTCAGAAGGAGACTGGCATCTCTGGAGACAATTCAGTCACACCCATAAAAGAGAATCAAACTGGAAGAGTCAAAGGCCTAACAAACAGAATGCAAATGCTCTGAATAAGTAGTGTAATTTAATCTCAGTAGAAGAAATAAATTAATACATACATGGAAAGGACTAGAAGAAAATATAACAAAGGGTTAAGAATAATGATAGGGTTGAGGTGGTAGAAATACAGTTTAATTCCTCTTTTTTTTTTTTCCCCCATAATGAGCATTTATGATTGGGGAAAAACTGTTATAAGTGTTTTCTTTTTTAACTGTTTTAAGAAAGCCAACATAAAAGATCAGAATAAGAGGGCAAACAAAGAAAACATCAACCCTTCCTTATTTAACCAGGTCACTCAAATGTGTATCAGTCAAGAAAAGGAGCTTTCCTCAGAATGTACAGCAATTCAATGGTGGTGTGGGATAACTGGTTAAAAGTATACTGTGCTGGGCTGCGCTGAGTCGCTCAACTGTGTCCTACTCTTTGCGACCCCATGGACTGTAGCCCACCAGGCTCCTCTGTTCATGGGGATTCTCCAGGCAAGAATACTGGAGAGGGTTGCCACACCCTCCTCCAGCGGATCTTCCCTACCCAGGGACTAAACCCAGGTCTCCCGCATTGCAGGCAGATTCTTTACCATCTGGGCCACCAGGGAAGCCCAAAAGTATACTATCTGAGCCCAAACCCTGCCTTTACAACTTTCTAGCTGTGTGATCTTGGGAAAAATACATTATGTCTAGGAACCTCAGTTTCCTATCAGGGTCACTAGGAGATCTATGTAAAGTGCCTAACCCCATACCTGGCACATATGAAAAACTCAAATTTTTTCACTAGGAAAAAGAATTACAGGGTCATTACCATCTCATTATCATCATCTGATAGGTCAGTGTCACACATACTAGTCAATTATCTAAGGCTTTCCCTGTGTTTGTAATCTCAATCTGGGTATATAATTAACAACTGGGGACCACTTCCAATCAAGGGCAAAGAGACCCAACTTTTGTGGGTCCACTTTTGTGAACCACTTTTGTGAACGATTTGTCACAAAAATGGAATCCATAAATCATAATTTCAGTTTGTTAAAGCAATCTGTTCAAGAGAAAATTAATATTCAGAACAAATACATTTGCACTTAATGAGAACACCTCTAGGTATTACAAAGCTGACAGAAAATAAAAGAGCAAGTCTAGGAAAGTGACTGGTAAAAAGAAAACTGACTCTGAATATACAGAATAGCACGTTCTTTTGAAAAAATAATCCCCCTTAACTCTACTTCCAAATCTGGATGTCGTCCAAAAGTATTTTCTACTGATTTTTTAAGACATTTTATTAACATTTCTTTAAAAAAGTAAAATGCTTCTTGCTCCAAATCTAGTTTGTAATTTCCCTTCCTGCTCTTACCTCTAGAAAAGAATATTCTGAAATTTTGGACAATTAATAGGAAGAGGTCTCAAAAATTTGAAGCTGTTATCTTTGCCTTTTTTGACACTCAGGGCTTCCCTGATAGCTCAGTTGGTAAAGAATCCACCTGCAATGCTCGAGACCCTCATTTGATTCCTGGGTCAAGAAGATCCACTGGAGAAGGGATAGGCTACCCGCTCCAGTATTCTTGGGATTTCCTTGTGACTCAGCTGGTGAAGAATCCATCTGCAATGCAGGAGACCTGGGTTCGATCTCTGGGGATCCCCTGGAGAAGGGAAAGACTACCCACTCCAGCATTCTGACCTGGAGAATTCCATGGACTGTATAGTCTGTGGAGTCGCAAAGAGTTGGACACAACTGAGCGAGTTTCACTTTCACTTTCTGACACTACGGTTTGCATGTATCATCTCCTCAACACCAAGGGCAGAGAGATGTTTACTGTACAAGAATACCATCAAAGGTCATGAAGTCACTCAATAATTTTTCCTAACAAAGTATAAACGAATACTGCTATCTATAAGAAACAAATTATGAGACAATAATATCACTCAATCATGGCCACATGTTCTCAGAGAGTCATACCAGTTCTACCTCTAAAAGACTCATGATGGAATATAAGCCTGACAACTGATTATAAGTCTCTTTTCCAAGTCTCCATCTAACAATTTTATTTCCTTCAAGTTTAACAAGTAGCATGATTGTAATGTCCCTCCTATTTAAGACTGACAGATGAGAGGCTCTGACTCAATAGCCAATTTCTCTTCATTTCTCATTAAGGTAATGATAGATTTTTAATGCACACTATGGCACTTTCATCTGACTCCAAAATTAATAAATGATTGCTTCTGAATTTCCAGCCTAGCTTGCATATCTCAATGCTCAAACTTGAGCTGTATCAGAAGGAAACTGGACAAGATTTTCCTTCCCCACGGTAATTAACCTTTATTATCACTAACTCTTCTAACAAATTATAAGAACAATTAATTCTTATAACAAACCCAGAGGCTCTCTGTATCCTCATTTTACTGATGAGGAAATCAAACCTCAGAGAAACTGAGTGATGTATCTCAGGCTATAAGTGACAAAGGCTGGCACTCAAATGGTTACTTGGTAAGAAAACCTATTGGCTGCCTTTCAATGCACTGAGCAGATGATGTGTGTTTTCAGAAGTCCTAGGATGCTTTGCAGTGTACTCCAGACCGTGCCTCGGTTTGGTAATGCGCAAAAAGCTGTGTTAGGTCCCATCTCCCAGAAGGCCTTGCACAACCACAGCTAATAGGGAGGAGAAAACTGCAATGGGAATTCCTAAACTGAAACAAATGGAAACCTCCACACAAGCTCTCCCCTCACAAGCAGCGTCCCACTTGTGAGTGGGTTAAGTGTACCAGTTACTCTCAAGCTTCAAAAACCCCTTCTTGTACCAAATTACAAGACTTGAGGTCTCATAATTACTATAGTTGTAAATTTCTCTTCAATTCTATAGCTATCATCCTCCTTCACATCAGATGATGAACGACTGAATCCTAATTCATTCATTCAGTCTATATTTCATGAGTGCCTACAACATGTCAGGCTCTGCAATAGGTACTGTGAAGATTCAATGAACTAGCACTTGTCATGAAAAACCTGCAGTCTTAAAGACGGAGCACCCTTCAGTCAAATAATTATAACAAGAGGCAGAAAGTGAGGGTTGCTTGTCAAAACTTGCTTTGTTTCTTAGGATAGATTTTATTGACACTCCATGAAATCTGGGGAAAGAACTAGAATAGAATTTTTTAATGCCACTGAAGTTAATTTCTCTTGAAACTACCTCTGTTCCACAGCTTAGCAAATCACATCTTCTTCAGGTGGCAACATTACAGAAAGTTTCACATTAGTATTTAAATCATTCTTTCACAAACCATTTTAGGGGAAAAGAAAAGCACGTAAGAAGTAGTATGTTTCCATGTGAGAATACTACTTAAATCCAAGTCCTTTGATTTTTCTTTTTTAAATCAAATGCTGATGCATAATTCATTAGGAGAGTCTTTATAATGGCAGAAATGGGAGAGCTGGTGAACAATTTGCAAAATACACAAAGGGAAAAAACCTTATATTTCTTCCAGCAGCAATCCAGCAAAAATGAAAACAGCCACATAATGTGTCAGAAAAAGCAGTAATGATGTCAGAGAACCCAGTTTCTAATCCTCAGTCTGTGGATAACCAGAAGACAGATCTGGGTAGGTCATTACCATCTTGAGACCTCAATTTCTTCTACAAAGTGAGGCTAAAACTTCTTGGCCTATTTACACCACATAGTTCTCATAAGCAGTCAAACACAATAGTGGATGGGAAAGCACTTTGAAAAAAAACTACCTCCTACATAAATGGTCACACATATCATCACAGAAATCTCAGAAATGTAGTCAGAGCAAGGCACTGACTTTTCCATAAATCTTTAAATAGCTTGCATATTTTAATCTCTATTTCTGTCTTCTCTCACCAAAATTAACTTGGATTTTTTTTTTTCAAGGAGTTTGCTGAAATCAATCAGTTGTCCTCTTAACTATTTTTAGAAATTACCTCATAGTGAACTGTTGGACAGAGTCATTTTTAGACAACAGGTTCATCACATGATTGTGGACATAGTCCCGATTCAGTAGTAAGCTATAACAAAGAAGTCATTTCTCAGTTCTTTAAATGTGAACACTGAAAATACCAAAACAGAATTTGTGGAATTCAGAAAAAAAAACAGAAAATAAAAAACACAATTCAAACTATTATGTGGACAAAAGCAAACAGAGATCATCTTTTTTTTTTTTACTTTCAAAACTCCTTTGATGTTTTCTGGTCCACATGAAACCTGAACAAGGCTGAGTTTCATCTCTTACTGGGTGGCATACACCGCTGAAGCCACCCAGCAGCTGCCATTTACAGAAAGCATGGGAAACAAGGAAGAAAAAGGCTCTTCTGAACAGTAACTTTTATTTACCAGAAACTGGAGAGGGGAGGAGGGATTCATAGCTATTTACTGGAAGGTACACAGATTAAACCCAATGACTTGTGTGTCCTTTCAAATTAATTCCATTTAGAAAACCTCTCATTAAATGTAATCTAATTTAAATGTGTATCGGAACCACTTATATTTGTAACTCCTCTCTTGATGAGCAATTAGTTCTGTTCTTGCTTTCCTTTCCTTATCTACTTAACAGCTAAAAAACAGCAGAGGTAAGAAACTTTTATTAAATTATCTTTTGCTGGGTTTCCTGGATCCAAATAAATCTTTCTCCCCATCCAATCCTCCCTTCAGCCATTAGGAACTGGACAAGATAAGTAATACAAAAATCCGGTTTTTGCTCTAATTAAATGAAAAGGAAACATAAAAACATGTTCAGCAGCAGGAGGCATCAAGAAAAGATAAGTCAAACCCACAAGAAGATAACCATTTCATACCCTCTACAATGACAAGAATGAAAAAGACAGTAACAAGTGCTGATGAAGATGTGGAGAAAACGGAACACTCACAGACTACTAGTGGGAAGGTAAAGTAATGAGACCACTTAGGAAAATAGTCTAGCAGTTCCTCAACTGGTTAAACATAGAGTTATCATGTTACCAGCAACTCTACTCCTAGGAAAATTCCCAAGACAACTGAAAATTGGTTTTCAAACAGAAGCTGTTATAGGAAAGTTCATAGAAGCACTAATCATGATAACCTAAAAGCAGAAACAATCCAAAAGGACACCAACTGATGCACGGCTAAACAAACTTGGTGTATCCACACAATGGAATCCACAGTGACTATAGGTGGCCATAAACGAGGAGCAAAGTACTGGTGTATGCTACAACATGTTAAGCCCTGAAAATATTTCGCTAAGAAGTCAGTCACAGAAGCTTATATATTATGTGATTCCATTTATATAACTAATCCAGAACTGGCAAATCTATATAATAAAGATTAATGGTTGCATAGGACAAGGAAGGATGAAGGGATAGAGGTGACAGGAATTTCTTTTTGAAGGGATTAAAGTGTTTTAACCACTGTGGTAACAGTTGCATGATCTGTGAATGTATTAAAAACCATGGGTATATACCCAAGAAAAATGAACTCAGGATCTCAAAGAGATACCTGTATTCCCATGTTCACTGCAGCATTATTCACACTAGCCAAAATATGGAAACAAATCAAATGACCTTCAACAGATGAATGTGTAAAGGAAAATATACATGCCTATGTAAAATGAAACATTACTCAGCCATGAGAAACAGGGAAACCCTGTTTTCTGTGGTGGTATGGATGGACCTTGAGAATATTATGCTAATCAAATAAGCCAGATTGAGAAAACAAATACTATATGACCTTGCTTTTATTGGAATCTAAAAATAAGGGGAAAAAAATCAAACCACAGAAACAGGAAGTAGAATAGTGATTACCAGGGGCCATGGTAATGGGGAATGTGGGGAGATACTGGGCAAATGGTACAAAATTGCAGTTATGTAGGACAAATAAGTGCAGATAACAAATGCACAGGCATGACAACTGTACTTAATACTGTACTAAACACTGGAAAAATGCTGAGATTAGATTTCAAGTGCCCTCATCACATACAAAAATGGTAACTAGAGGAGATACGTTAGTGGGCTTGACAATAGTAATCATTTCACTAGGTATATGTATACCTAGTCATATTATACATCTAAAATATACACAATTTTTACTAAAAATATATAAATGGAAACTTCTCTATAGCACAGGGAACTCTACTCAATACCCTGTAATGGCCTATCTGGGAACAGAATCTAACAAAGAGTAGATATAGGGATGTGTAGAACAGATTCACTTTGCTATACACCTGAAACTAACACAACACTATAAATCAATTATACCCCAATATGATTTTTTTTAATTTTTAAAATATAAATGTAAAAACATTTAAATTGTACAACTGAATTCAGCTTGTGCTTCATCCAGCCCAGTTTAAACTGTACAATTAAAATGGGTAAACTGTATGAAATGTGAGTTATATCTCAATAAAGCTACTGTCAAAAGAGAAAAAGTGTAAAAAGAGCACAAAGTATGCAATTTGAGAGATCAAATAATCATTACCCTTGAAAATTCAAATCTCTTTAACTATAAAAATTTCATTATAAAAATCTTTTCAACAAACAAAAATTAAACTTACCATTTATCTGGCATACATTTGTAGGAACCTTACAACAGTCATCTCAAACTTTCTTAACATTCAGATGTGCTATTTCCATGAGAATGTGAGTTAAATGAGAATCTAAGAGGAAGCATAAGCTGTGATCACACAGTTGGAAAACGAATGACACCAGAACATGTACCCAAGGTTCATTTCAGTTCATTTCAGTTCAGTCGCTCAGTCATGTCCGACTCTTTGCGAGCCCATGAATCGCAGCACGCCAGGCCTCCCTGTCCATCATCAACTCCCGGAGTTTACTCAAACTCATGCCCATCAAGTTGGTGATGCCATCCAGCCATGTCACCCTCTGTTGTCCCCTTCTCCTCCTGCCCCCAATCCCTCCCAGCATCAGGGTCTTTTCAAATGAGTTAACTCTTCGCATGAGGTGGCCAAAATACTGGAGTTTCAGCTTCAACATCAGTCCTTCCAATGAACACCCAAGACTGATCTCCTTTAGGATGGACTGGTTGGATCTCCTTGTAGTCTAAGGGACTCTCAAGAGTCTTCTCCAACACCACAGTTCAAAAGCATCAATTCTTTGGCGCTTAGCTTTCTTCACAGTTCAGCTCTCACATCCATACATAACCACTGGAAAAACCATAGCCTTGACCAGACGGACCTTTGTTGGCAAAGTAATGTCTCTGCTTTTTAATATGCTGTCTAGGTTGGTCATAACTTTCCTTCCAAGGAGTAAGCATCTTTTAATTTCATGGCTGCAGTCACCATCTGCAGTGATTATGGAGCCCAAAAAAATAAAGTCTGACACTGTTTCCCCATCTATTTACCATGAAGTGATGGGACCAGATGCCATGATCCTAGTTTTCTGAATGTTGAGCTTTAAGCCAACTTATTCACGCTCCTCTTTCACTTTCGTCAAGAGGCTTTTTAGTTCCTCTTCACTTTCGTACCCAAGGTTAGCTGACACCAAAACTCTGTTCTTTCTTGTACGTTATGAGATCCTGATTAAAGGAAACAGAATCATGTTTTCCCTATCAGGCCCAAAGAAAATTACTACATAAGTAATTTAGGTATAAAGAAGGAAAAGGCATTCACCCAGCACTGTTGTATATTGTCACCTGCTTCTTTAACTTACATGCAGAGTACATCATGAGAAACGCTGGGCTGGATGAAGCACAAACTGGATTCAAGACTGCCGGGAGAAATATCAATAACCTCAGATATGCAGATGACACCACCATTATGACAGAAAGTGAAGAGGAACTAAAAAGCCTCTTGATGAAGGTGAAAGAGGAGAGTGAAAGAGTTGGTTTAAAATTCAACATTCAAAAAATGAAGATCATGGCATTTGGTCCCATCACTTCATGGGAAAAAGATGGGGAAACAATGGAAACAGAGACAGACTTTATTTTCTTGGGTTCCAAAATCACTGCAGATGGTGACTGCAACCACAAAATTAAAAGACACTTGCTCCTTGCAAGAAAAGCTATGACAAACCTAGACAGCATATTAAAAAGCAGAGATGTATACCACTTCTGGGCATACACACTGAGGAAACCAGATCTGAAAGAGACACGTGCACCCCAATGTTCATCGCAGCACTGTTTATAATAGCCAGGACATGGAAGCAACCTAGATGCCCATCAGCAGATGAATGGATAAGGAAGCTGTGGTACATATACACCATGGAATATTACTCAGCCGTTAAAAAGAATTCATTTGAACCAGTCCTAATGAGATGGATGAAACTGGAGCCCATTATACAGAGTGAAGTAAGCCAGAAAGATAAAGAACATTACAGCATACTAACACATATATATGGAATTTAGAAAGATGGGTAACGAACAACCCTATATGCAAAACAGAAAAAGAGACACAGAAGTACAGAACAGACTTTTGAACTCTGTGGAGAAGATGAGGGTGGGAGGTTGTGAAAGAACAGCATGTATATTATCTATGGTGAAACAGATCACCAGCCCAGGTGGGATGCATGAGACAAGTGCTCGGGCCTGGTGCACTGGGAAGACCCAGAGGAATCGGGTGGAGAGGGAGGTGGGAGGGGGGATCGGGATGGGGAATACGTGTAAATCTATTGCTGGTTCGTGTCAATGTATGACAAAACCCACTGAAAAAATAAATAAATAAATAAATTTTTAAAAAAATAAAAAAATAAAAAGCAGAGATGTTACTTTGCTAGCAAAGGTCCATCTAGTCAAGGCTATGGTTCTTCCAGTAGTCATGTATGGATGTGAGAGTTGGACCATAAAGAAAGCTGAACGCCAAAGAATTGATGCTCTTCAACTGTGGTGTTGGAGAAGACTCTTGAGAGTCCCTTGGACTGCAAGGAGATCAAACCAGTCAATCCTAAAGGAAATCTATCCTGAATATTCATTAGAAGGACTGATGCCGAAACTGAAGCTCCAATACTTTGGCCACCTGATGCAAAGAGCAGACTCACTAGAAAAGACCTTGATGTTGAGAAAGACTGAAGACAGGAGGAGAAAGGGATAACAGAGGATGAGGTGGTTGGATGGCATCACTGACTCAATGGACGTGAGTCTGAGCAAGCTCCAGGAGATGGTAAAGGACACTGGCATGCTACAGTCCATGGGGTTGCAAAGAGTCAGACATGACTGAGCGACTGAACAACAACAGACCTGCTCAAAACTTCCTATTTCCAACTTCCTATGAAAGGTTTAGTCTCTGTAAACATAAAGGAAAACACATCAAAAATAATGGTAAATAGGCAGATCTATAGACGTAGTCACTGAATCAAATGAAATTGCTGAATTTGATCACTGCTGGCAGGCAAAATGGCACTGCCATATGGTTTATCCTACATTTAAGAATTACACATTTTCTGACTTAATATAAAGTTCAGACTTTATATTCAAACTGTTGGCCAACTCTTGATCTTCACTGTATCACAAGGGATCCAGCACCAGAATCCAGGGACCAGGGTTCTAATCCAACACGGTGGCTCAGTAGACTTGTGACTGAGCAAATTATGCCTAGGGCTTCCCACTATGAAACCTGTGAATTAAAACTCCTGCCTGGATTTACAGGTGTATTGTTGGGACGTACTGGAAAAGCTCAGATTTCATAGATTAAAAAGCAGTGCCCCATGTAAGGAACGTTAGTTTCTATCTTGCTTTGCTTTGCAACTCCAAGTGTACTCTGCACCATTAAGAGAAGCAGCTTTTTTGGTTTTTAATTGGATTAGATGAAGTTTGAAATATAACTCCACAACAGCCCGTTTTGTGTCCTTGGGGATGCTGCCTAACACTGTTCCTTAAATTGTCTCATCTATAAAACTGGTAATGAGGGGGCAGCCACTCTTTTGCTCCTGCTAATTGGTTCCTTGCAGGAATATGAGCCCATGGTTGTCAAATTCTTAATTTTCTTTTAAAATTAAGAAAGCTGTAAATATGAACCAGGGAGAAGGGTGTTCTAATTTTTACAGGCGGGCTACCTACTGGTTTTTTGTTTTGTTCTGTTTTCCTTTGCTTTTTACTTTTTTGTAACACAATTCAGAATAAACAAAAAACTAGGCTGCCAATTTACAACTTCAAAAATTTACAAAATGTCTGATATACTGTCAGTGCCAAACAATTTCCTGAATGACTGCCCTCTGGATAATTAATAGGAAATTCAAAGTGTTTTGTGACGTTCAATTCCTGCTTTTGATTTTCCAATTGTTTCCAATTTTTTGAAGAGCTTATTTTTATTTGCTCAATTTAAGTGCCTAAAATAAGCCTCTTAAAGTGCACAATATAAAAATTACCCTTCACTTATTACTCTTACGAGTA
The DNA here is from genome assembly GCF_019320065.1 of Cervus canadensis. Taxonomy (NCBI): domain Eukaryota; kingdom Metazoa; phylum Chordata; class Mammalia; order Artiodactyla; family Cervidae; genus Cervus; species Cervus canadensis. Next base: position 42,395,127 of record NC_057410.1, read on the forward strand.
AAATCAGCAGATAATAAATTTGTCTTGGGAGCAGGTTCACAATGTGGTAAAGAATTTTATCACTGAATTGCTTGAAGATCCTCAACTTCCTGGCACAGCAGGGAACAGGTGATAAATTTCTCATGGATACAAACATCCCAACATTCTAAATCACCCTCTCATCTTCCACCCTTAGACGTGTGATGCTTTATACATGAAGATGTTTATTTCTCTATAAATTGTGTAAAGAATGCTTGTATATAAGAACCAGAAAAGGCTCATTTCAATAACTAAGTCTTGGTTTTATGTCCCAACCTCCTTATTTCCTACATAATGAATGATGCACCATAAGGTACTATTGGACACAGCCTTGAAGCAATACTCTACTTGATTTGGTGATAAATCCAGGCACCTGACATATGTCTGCTCCCACAATTAATTGGTACTCACAGAAACAATTTACCAAATATTCCAAAGCACTCAAATATGAATGAACCACTAACACGTGACAAAGTGAAAGTGTTAGTCGCTCAGTTGCCTCTGACTCTTTGTGACCCCATGGACTGTACCCCGCCAGGCTCCTCTATCCATGGGATTCTCCAGGCAAGATTACTGGAGTGGGTTGCCATGCTCTTCTCCAAGGGATCTTTCCAACCCTGGGATTGAACCCAGGTCTCCCGCATTGGCAGACAGGTTCTACCACTAGCACCACCTGAGAAGCCCCACTTGACAAGTGTCCACTAATTCTGATAAAAGCACCTGGTCATTTTTAATTCTACCAACAATCTGCGCCATTTTCGGATGGCACAAATAAGAATAGATGAATTAAAGTAAAAACTTTTTCCTCAGAACACAATATTTACATTTCATGTCATAAAATACAATGAAAAATGGGCATTTTGCCTGAAAATGTACCAGATTTGCCAAAGACTTACCAGAAAAGTCTACGGCATTCAAAAGCAGATTCATTTGACCCAAAAAAAAGAGAAGAAAGATGATTTACATACCAAGTTTTCCAAAAAAAACAAAGTAAAGGAACCAAAACGGCTATTGCGCCTCTTGTATTCAATCATACAGAATATTAGATAATTTAATTTTCACCATTTCATTATGACAAAAATGAAATGATGATAATGTGACAGGATTTGGGAGCCAGTGAGAGTGGGAGAGAGAGGGAAGTAATTGATTTTTTTGGTCATTATCTGGCTTCTGGAGGTTATCTTTGCTAACACAGTCATAGGGAACCCTTTTTATTGACTGTAACAAAATGTGAACTATCTAACCAAGGTTGTGCCCTACTTATAACCAAATCCCACGAACCAAGAAATAAACCAAGAGCCATAAACAGAGGAACAATTCTGTAAAGATTCCTTCCTGATCTGTATAAGGGAAGCCTCAGAGGCCCACTGAGTCATTTAGAATATTAGACTACCAGTTATGAGAATGCTTTGTCTTCTTTTTTTTTTTAATTCCTAGTCCCTCACACAGTTCCTGAATACAGAAGGAAGGGAGCGAGCAAATGAGAACCTGAGGGAGGAGGAGCCAGCTTAGTCACCTAGCACCTTATGTCAACAGAGACCAGAAACAGCAAGTCACAAGAGGCAACAGGAAAAGGCTTCACAGACGGTAATCAAGCAACAGCTGAAAGACTGACATTAAAAGAAAAAAAGAAAAGAAAAGAAAAACACCTTTTTTTTTTAAAAATACAGGTACAACATACCTAGATACTTCTACGAGCACTTTCCTATTGCAACCCAGTGAAAACAACAACTACAATAAAATATTTTATAATGATCCCAACTCCAAACACTTTTTTTACGACTTTATTGAGTTTTACTTTACATCACAAGATTCACCCATTTCAAATGTACAATTCAATGATTTTTAGTAAATTTACTGAGTGGGGAAGCCATCACAATAAATCAGTTTCAGAATGTTTTCACAGCCTTATTAAGATCCCTGATGTTTATCTGCATTAATTCCATGCCCACTCCCAGGAAACCACCACCTTACTTTCTCTCTTCTATAGACATTTGCCTTTTCTAGGCCTTGTACATAAATGACATCATATGCTGATATTCTATCACTTTCTAAATATGTAGTCACTTAACTTTGCTATGCCTTGCTTTCTTCACAATAATCGTGCCTAACTTCACAGAACTATTACAAGGAATAAATGGAAGAATCCATGTAAAATGCTTAGAACTCTGGCTGGCACATGTCAAGGACACAATACCTCATTGAGTATTGTGTAAAGCAGTTAATATCCAACTACAGTTTGCCTGTAACTCTACTAGTTTCTGTATCAGCAGAGAGCCTCAAGTTCAACACGTCCAAAGATGAATTCTGTATCTCTTCCTTTAAAATTGGTTTCCTTCAAAGTTCCTTCATACAGAGGACATTCTGAGTATACAACCAGTTATCAGAAACTTTCACAAATTCTGACACTCCTTCTTACCCATTCTCACACCCAGGCAGCAAGTACTAGAGTCCTCCTTACCCCTAGAATTTGCCTTTCTCTTCATTCCCTTAGCTTCAGTTAAAACTCTCATTCTTTTTTCCTGATTTAGTGTGAAAGCTTCCTATCTGTCCTCTCTACCTTCAACAGGGTTCTCCTCCAATCTATTTCACTTCTGTTAGAGGATTCTCTCTTAAAATCCAAATCTGATCATTTCTTTCTCCTTCAAGGGCCATCCTGATTTCGCTCCTTACCTTGGTACCCAGGCCTCATCACAAACTGATTTCTACCTACTTCTGTATTTCAATTCCTGTTCAGTCTCCCAACTATGCCCTCGGTACCTGTTGTTCTGAAAAACCTGCTGTTTTTTCAATGTGTAAGGCAGTCTTAGCACTTCAGGCAAGCCAGACAGTTCGTAGAATCCCTAAGATGGCCATCTGCCTTTCCTAAATCTCAGCTCAAGCAGCACTTTGTCTATCAAATTCCCAGGCATGAATTACCACCAAGCATGATTGGGAGGTACCTCCTCTGTCCAGAGGTGAATGAGGTCATAGTCAAAAAGAAGCTCTCTTTTTGGTGTCAGGAACTCAGTGAAGCGGCTCTTTGTGAGCCCAAGAGCAGCATCACTTAATCTTGGTGAAGGGTGGAGGCGGGAAGGCATGGAGGGAGGCGGGTGTAGAGGAAACAGGAACTGGAAAGAGAGAGAGGATATGAAAGAATAGGAAGGGAGGAGGGAAAATTGAAAGATAACAAAGGTAAAAGCTGCTAGCTGAGGACAAAGGATATCAAAGGAGAAAGAAGAAGAAGGGGTAGGCCCTTCTTCCTAAGGAGAAGCTTTTCTTTTAGGTATGAGACTTTCCTAACAATGGGACCCTTTCTTTTCCTCCTACCTGTGATGATAATCATACTGCTTCTCTAGCTATTTTTCTCATTCTGAAACATCACCACTCACAGTGATTCTAGCTCTAAAGTGGAAGGAAAATTTACACACTTCCATCTGTTGGAGACAACATTTCATTTCCTTTCTAAAGCATTCTCCACATTTACTGTCAATCAACCAAGAGTTACTTTTCAGGTTCTCCATCTGTTTTCATTTTTTTTCTTTTTCTTTCATCAGAATCCACGGAAAACTAGACTTATTTCAATACGCCATAAATATCAAGGATATTTGGGTGAAAGAATCAAGAGTTAAAAGAGGTATTAAAAGATTATCCAAATCAGCAGTTTCCAGCATTTTCTCCACAGACCCCTTTAAATATATCCACCTGCACTCAACCCAAAGCCTGCTATCTAACAGCTTCTACGTCTAACTCTGTCTTTTCACAATGTATTTTCCAACTAATTATTAATCAAAAGTCAAGGTTAACAATCAGATTTTCTTACTAATATAAGCTACTCCAATGCTAAGATCACTGAATTTATAAAATTATTAATCAAAACCCAAGACAGAAACAAAATGTCAATATTTTGTTAGCCCATATAATCCTATATTGGTTCACTACAAGCTTGGGGGTTTTAATGGAAGTTGATGGTGGATTTTGATGATGAATCATATGGACGAAGGGTTCCATGACACAGAAAAATCTGATTTGAGAGCAAAATTCACTCAATGCAGCTCTATATGCTCTGCAGTAAGAAGGTGGGGTAAGACAAACTCGGTACGCCTTTGAGCAAATTGTGCAATCTTACAGTTACTGGGAAAAAAACAAGATTCAATTTAGATCTCCAGAACTCTCATGTATAGCAATGGTTTCACAGAGGGAATCAGGCAGTTGGGCTCCGACATGTGAGTTCAAATCTGATTCATCATTTAATAGCCAATGACCTCAGGCAAGTCACTTACTTCACAGAGCCTGTTTCCATGTTCACAATAACTGCCTTATTGGGTTGAAACGATTAACTGCAATGAAATATGTAAAGAACTTCCCATGATATTTTGCACATAATTGAACTATTTAAAAGATATAATAATCTACTTCATGCCTACATATTTTTATGGAGTTTCTCAAATACTGTCAATATTCCATATAGCTGTACCATTCTCTAAAACATCATCATTGCCAGTATGATGCCATTTTTCACATAACCCTCAAAATCAGAGCCTGCTTTCCTCTCAAAAGAATGGATGGCATCAGAAGACCTAAAACTAGGAGCTACAAGTACTACAGCCTTAACCCTAGTCTCCATCTGCAGACTACTGACAAGTTCACCTTTGAACTCCACAACGTTAAGCCACATTACCCACTCTTGCCCTCATTATCTGCTAGGCCAAGAATCATCATTGCAGGCAGATTTTTTTTTTCATCTACCATTATCCATGCTGAGGACACATGCAAAACTCTGCAGTCACAGTTTTGAGGTTTCCATCCTTCTAACAATCTGTTATTTCCTCTATAAATTCACATGATTCACCATTTGCATGCCATTCCACTAACAAAGTGCCTAATGGATTAGACAGAAAATTAAAGTGTATGAAGCTGAATTGGATTTCATGTTCATAACAGCCCTATGAGAGCAGGAATTACTGTCCTCTCCATAAAAGAGCAAACCCAGGTTCAGACAAGTCACTGACTTGCCCACTGTCACACTGCCAGAGAGGGAAAAATTGAAGAATAAACTCAAGGATTCCTATTAGTCAATGATCCATCATAGTTGATTTTTCTTTTATTAACAAGAAATAATTAGCCCAGTTTCTCAATTTCTTATTTCCCTGGAAAATTAACATATACAACTTCTAAATATTTCTTTTTGTAATGCAGTATTCAGGTATCATGTTCATAACAAGCATGATTCATTCAAATCTTGATTTAGGTACACAATAGATGGGCTGGAAATGACTTGAGATGGAAATATTGGGCTGCCCAGAAGATAAAGAAGCATCCTGGCTTGCATCCAAGCCAAAATAAAAAAAAAGAACCCAAGCTATAACAGCTGGAACAAAAGAGGAGCAACTGAAAGGGAGACTATAATGTATTGAATACTTTGAACTTTGTGGGAGAGAACAGGGCACCCATGTTGGAAGTCACGCTCCCCTTGACGATAGCTCAAAGTGATCAATGTGATTAGAACAGAGCCAATAAGATGTTAGGTTCAGACATGAACCCCTGCCAGAGGGGAACTATGTCTCAATTGATCACACAGCATCAAGCCAAACCCTTAAATCTGAAATGTGAGTTGGGAGGGCAACTTCAATATAAACACTGATTTTATAGATATGATTTCAACAGTATACATTTTCTTATTACTTCCATAAAGTATTTCGCCGATATCAAAATACCTCCAAGCCTTACATAATGTAAGCACTGCTTGGACACGTTCACAAATCACCAGATCTTTGGCTCACCAGCAATTCACCACTTGCATATTGAAAAAACTACAGAATTACAATAGGCCTAGAACTGTTGCCAACAAATTTACAGCCTCTGTGTTATTTGTAAATTGATTGTTTCTCCTCTGGCTTATGGCAAGTAGACAATTGCTAAAAACTTATATATATATTACATATCTACTCATAAAATTGAACATTAGAATTGAACTTTCCCCAAACTCATACTATTATGATACCCTTTAAACAATATTACAATATATGTTTGATTCAATGAGTTTCTTCCAGCTTAATTATTTTAATTGACTTCACTAGCTCCAGGTTAAAGCCTTTCTATCTAAATGTCTCCTTTCACAGAAACTGTTTACTACCTGGCATATCCATTAACAATTTTTAATAGGCCCTTATTGAAAATCAAATGAATGGGTTTTTTGGTGGTGTTTTTAAGCAGAACTGGTAGCTTCTGGCTAAAATGTATTCCATGCATTTATCAGGCCTCTTGAGTTCATTTCACATGCAAACATAATTAGTTAGTCTTCAAATTAACTACTGAAAATAATATAAAAGGCAGCATTTTCCACTCAGGAAGGATTAATCTATTATTTTAAACCTGCAAACCAAACTTTGAGAAACACAGTTTGAAAAGCCAGGTACAACTGCTTTATAAAACTTACACTTCTCACCTGGCAAGTTAACAAGACTCCCAGAAAGTGCAAGACTCAGATGCAATCCTGCAGAAGGCAGTCCTGGTTTTGACGTCGATTTTCTACCTGAGGACAACCACATCCAAACCACAACCAGTGAACACTGTGAGACTCTAAAAGAGGGTGGAGGAAGGCAATCCAGTTCAAAGCAGAAACATACTGCCTTTTTCCTTGCCAATAAGGGAGGAAAAAAAAAAAAAAAAAACAGTGCATTACTGAACACATTTTATCCAGGGTGCCTCCTGGGAAGCCCAGAGAACAAAAAAGCATCAAGAGGAGGCTGTCAACAACCAAGTAGTGATGCAGAGTCACTTTGCAGGTGTCAAAACCTCCATCACAGAAAATCAGGACCAGTGGGCTACCCCATGAGAAAATAGACACCAGAAGAATACCAAACAGCTGCTTAGGGCTGAGCTCAAACCAGGCCTGAACCCAGGAGGAGGTCAAGCAAAACACTTGGAGAGCACCGGTGGAAGCCCAGCCTTTGAAACAATGTAACAAAGCAGCAGACAGCTGGGCAACAACTGCTGGGAGACCCCAGCCTGCAGCTCCAGAGGCAGGGGGGCCAGGCTCACAAACAGCTCCAGCAGCATCCCCCAGGCAGCTGCTCTCAGATGAAGCAGAGGGCGCTTCCTGCAGGCCCAAAGGGACAGCCAGACCACATGGCAGGGGACACCAACTCACAAAGACTCACTGTTGCCCCCCAAAGCCCCTGCTCAACAACACACTCGGGATCCAGGGACAAGTTAGGACAAAACCCATAAACCACCACCACCCCAGTCCCTGACTGCTATTCTAGACAGACCAGCTGTGGGCTTGCCAAGTTCTACCAAAAAATCACTTGCGAGGGCTCGCTGTCATACTGGCCCCAGGCAAAAGGAAGTCAGTAACATTTTACATCTGTAAGTCTGACCCCTGAGCTTTCACTCCTAACAAGTATATCTCAAACCTGTGTTTCCCATCAAATGTCAGGGGGCCCCTGCGAGGGCACAGATGTGCTCTCGGGGACCAGAAAGATCCTCAGGGCAAGAGTTTATTTCAGACTTTACAAGCCCCAAGGTCCCGTTGGAACAACCCAACTCTGCCATTGTAGAGACAGCAGCCTGAGACAGCAGGTCCGCAGACAGATGTGGATAGTAAAAAAAAAAAAAAAAAATAGGGTAAAGGGTAGATTTGGCTGACAGGCTATAGTGTCCACTCCAACATTTGGATGATAATCCAAGGTACCCACACACACACATCCTATTTGAAAGTTCTACCTCATATATATGGCCACCTTATAATGCACATGACTTCTTTTTTTTTTTTTTTTTTTTTTTTTTTTTTTTTTTTTTTTTTTTTTTTTTTTTTTTTTTTTTTTTTTTTTTTTTTTTTTTTTTTTTTTTTTTTTTTTTAATTTTTTTATTAGTTGGAGGCTAATTACTTCACAACATTTCAGTGGGTTTTGTCATACATTGATATGAATCAGCCATAGATTTACACCTTATTCCCCATCCCGATCCCGCCTCCCACCTCCCTCTCCACCCGATTCCTCTGGGTCTTCCCAGTGCACCAGGCCGAGCACTTGTCTCATGCATCCCACCTGGGCTGGTGATCTGTTTCACCATAGATAATATACATGCTGTTCTTTCGAAACATCCCACCCTCACCTTCTCCCACAGGGCTCAAAAGTCTGTTCTGTACTTCTGTGTCTCTTTTTCTGTTTGCATATAGGGTTATCGTTACCATCTTTCTAAATTCCATATATATGTGTTAGTATGCTGTAATGTTCTTTATCTTTCTGGCTTACTTCACTCTGTATAAGGGGCTCCAGTCTCATCCATCTCATTAGAACTGATTCAAATGAATTCTTTTTAAATGGACTGAGTAATTTCCATTGTGTATATGTACCATAGCTTCCTTATCCATTCATCTGCTGATGGGCATCTAGGTTGCTTCCATGTCCTGGCTATTATAAACAGTGCTGCGATGAACATTGGGGTGCACGTGTCTCTTTCAGATCTGGTTTCCTCAGTGTGTATGCCCAGAAGCTGTGCGTTTTATTTAGTCCTGCACGCTAACCTCCTCAAACTTGCCAGGTACATTCCTGCCTTATCGCCTATGCATATGACATGCCCTCCCCCTGTTATCCTGTTATTCTAGTTATCTATTCTCATGGCTTACTCTTCATCTCCTTCAATGTTGCCTTCTCAATGAAATCTTTCTTTGATGCACTATTTAAAACTGACAATACTCCTCATCTCAGAATCATTTCATATTCTCCTTTATTGCTCTCTTTTTCTCATGAATACTTGCCTAACAAAAATAGGATTTACTTATCTAATTTATTAGGGCTTCCTGGTGGCTCAGATGGTAAAGAATCGGCCTGCAGGAAACCCAGATTCGATCCCTGGGTCGGGAAGATTCCAAGGAGAAAGGAATGGCTACCCACTCCAGTATTCTTCATTGGAGGATTCCAAATAATTTATTCCTTGTTTCTCCTTACTGGGGTAAGAACAGGAATTTTGTCTATTTTAAGTACTGTTGTGTTCCCTAGTGTGTAGCCTGTACCTAGCATATAATACACACTCAATACATATCAATTTAACCAATGGAAGTTACTGTAGTATAGAGTTTAAGTCTCTGAAGTTATACTGCCAGGACTCAGACTCTGGCTTAACAATAACCTGCCTTCATAAAACTTCAGTTTCTTTTCTATTAAAATAGGAAAAATTATAATTCCCAGTTGTACCATTCTTGTGAAAATTAAACTAGATGGTTCATCCGAAAGCATTTAACAAGTCTCTTGGATGACCAGTGGCGTTACCGGTATCAGACTTGCCTTATATTTGTGTTCTGCTTGGTTGCTCCTCCTAAGGTTGTGGTCTGAAAAGTGCCTCCAGACAGAAAGCTGGGGTGATGATGGGAAAACTGGACAAAATATATGAAACAACTTGTTTTAGACACTGGACAAAAGGCAGGGTTATGATCCCAAAGAGAAGGAAACAAACAAGGCAAGCCTCCTAATCACCGCAGCTTTCTGCCTGGAGCCACTTTCCAGACCACAGCCTAAGGAGATGGAACCAAGAAGAGCATGGCAGTTTCATGTGGTTGAGAAAAATGGAAACAAGTTTAGGAAAATCAAAGTGCCTGGAATTTATACCCAACAGGAGGGAGGTGCAATGAGAAAGAAGTCCAAAAAGCTGCCTAGTGCTATC